>NW_019397256.1:0-28790 GCF_000591075.1 Eurytemora carolleeae
CCCATGTATAAAACTTATTGCTCCCCACCCCAAGTACTAATCATTGAATTAAATATTATTATAATTAAACGTAAAACGGGCAGCACGTGGTTAAATCAAGCTGTCATGATCAAATAAAGCTGCGCCAGTTTTCTTTTGTTTAGGTTTATTTTGATTTAAATCAAAATGGAAAATAAATTGTAAATGTACTCGAAATGTAGTCGAAAAAGGGTGTCTGGAATACATGTCATCCACACACATGTATTACATCTTCAATGATGACATGGTACTCCATAGATGCGGAAAATGTAAACCAAAATACGTTACACCTATCTATCTATCTATCTAGTGGTTGTGTACGGGAGGAGGATGGAAGATGTTGTGTGCTGACCAGCTCAGTACAACCAGGTCAAGTAGCTGAGCAGGTTCAGGAGTGCAGGTAAACGTTCGTAAACATTCGTAGAGTGACTGTTAATGTAATTATTAAATTGGCATATTCTATTCACATCGGTAAACCTTTATTGACTGGTAGAGAATGCATGAGAGTAACATTCTTAATAAAGAAGAAGATTTTATGTGTACAGATTTGAATTTTTATCTTGATAATTGAAATTTTCACTTTATTTCGACGATAATATTCATTTTAATTCTTTTCCAATGTGTTTTTTTTTCGTTATAATTTTTATGGTCTTTAAAATGATAAATTTGATGATGATAACTATAATCATTATAATTATTATCATTGTTTTTATAACTGTTAATTTAATTGCTATCATTATTATTATAATTATTATAATTATCATTTTCATTCTAATTATTATTATCATTATTATTATTACTATCATTATCATTTTTACTATCATAAATATCATTGCCATGGAGATATATTTTTAGATGCAGATAATGATTATTATTATTATCATTATTATTTTGATGATTATTATTATTTCTAGGCATCGTCTGGTTGAGGTCTGCCATTACACTTATGTCACGATTTTTAAACCTCACAGGAATCCATCAATATTTTATAAATGCATTTAATACACACACAGGGTCGTCAGAATAAATTGGAATACCAAAACATTTTAACATTTTAAAAATTCACTATGTATTTATCACCCGTAGAAAGGTTTCTAAAAAAAGCAAAAAAACCTGAAATTCCTCTGTTTTCTGCTGACTTTGCCGTACATATATTAATCTCTCTTGAAGAATATGATTTGGTGTATTTTCCTTTTTTACTTTGTCAAAGTCCAAGGCGATGTGGATTAATTTAGTGCACTTTCTTATTTACTTAGTCTGTATAAATAATTTACAATTTGCTCAAGATGCCAGAGCAAGAAATGTAAGAGAGTATCGGTGAACGAAACTCCCGAGTTTCCATTTAAGAGGCTACAAATAGGGTTGTTAATCGTTTTTGAAAACGATCGTTAAACGATCGTTTTTTGTTTCGTTTTCAGAAACGATCGTTTCGTTTTCGGAAAAAACGATCGTTTTTAAAAACGACCCACTCGTTTTGAACTTTTAGAAAACGAATAGCGATCGTTTTTGAAAACGATCGTTTTTATTAAAACGATTTGAGACTGTTTTTTATACGATTGTTTTTTAAAAAACGATCGTTTTTGAAAAACGATCGTTTTTGAAAAAATATTTTATTGAAAATTATGTTAACGATCGTTAACGAAGGGTCGTCGTTAACGATCGTTAAAGAAGGGTCGTCGTTAACGATCGTTAACGAAAGTTCGTCGTTAACGATCAATAACGAAGGGTTGTCGTTAACGATCGTTAACGAAACGACGAACTTTATCAAAATGGTCATTTTGGAAAAAAATGTTACATGCAACTTTATTGAATGTCGTCTTACATGAAGTTTAACAGTTGTGGGGGAGTTAAAACTCCTTGATATTTTCTTAAAAACTACTCAATGATAAGTACAGATGCCCTTCAGGTCGGTTTCCTCTCTTCGTTAACGATCGTTAACGAAGGGGTCGTCGTTAACGATCGTTAAGATGGGTCGTCGTTAACGATCGTTAACGAAGGGTTCGTCGTTAACGATCGTTAACGAAGGGTCGTCGTTAACGATCGTTAACGAAACGACGAATTTTTTAAAAACGATCGTTTTGAAAAACGAGCGTTTTAAAAAACGATCGTTTTAAAAACGACCATTTTTAAAAAACGAACTTTTAAAAAAAACGATCGTTTTTAAAAACGATCGTTTTGTTTTCCATTTTTTGACGTCGTTTTCATAACGAAACGATCGTTTTTCTGAAAAATGAAAACGTTAACATCCCTAGCTACAAAGCTGCCTGAGCTGACCCGATTCATGAAACCGGGTTTCCGATACTGGGTTTCATTGCGATACTTTGTCATAAGTTTTGGACTCGGTTAGTAATTTATGAACTGTAATTTTTAATGCAAATAACCCATTTCATTTTTAGTGGCTCCTCCCTTTAACATAAATAATTATAGAAATATAAATATATATTATATATATATTAAAATATTGTAACTACTGAGGATCGTCATGATAGACGTGAAACATATTGAACGACAAGAGTGTATAATATGTATTGCATCTGTACCAATATATATTTATATATTCTAAGGATATATTGAACGATATCTGTGAATAATATACAGCATCTGTTCAAAATATACATATATATTCTAAAAATATATTTAACGATATCTGTGAATAATATACAGCAGTCTGTATAAATTACTATTATGCCGTAGATCTAGTGTTTGATCTAATAAATTATAAATCAATAAGTAGAGTTGATAAAAAGATGAATCACGCGACCCCGCTAAATTATAATCATAGCGCATTTTTTTAATGGAATAATTTACAAAAATACATTAAAATAACTATTTCCGAAAAATACGATGGGATACAACCGAATTTTGAAGTTAATAGAGCCAAAAAGAAAAAGTTACACTTCTTTAGTCTTTCTTCATGCTTTTTACATCAAATGTAGAAATCATCGAATTTTTCGTAAAATATCAAATCATTTCTAAGAAGCAACAATTATTGGTAGTTAGATACATTTTAATACGTTTATCAAGTATATTTCTATTCGTGGTGGTACCCATGAAGCTGAAAATTAATTAATGGTAGTTAGATACATTTTAATACGTTTATCAAGTATATTTCTATTCGTGGTGGTACCCATGAAGCTGAAAATTAATTAATGGTAGTTAGATACATTTTAATACGTTTATCAAGTATATTTCTATTCGTGGTGGTACCCATGAAGCTGAAAATTAATTAATGGTAGTTAGATACATTTTAATACGTTTATCAAGTATATTTCTATTCGTGGTGGTACCCATGAAGCTGAATATTTCAGGATATATTAATAATGTACGAAGATTTATTTTGATTTTTGAATTGGTGGATGTTTATAGAGAGGAGGTCTGCGGAGAGACATTTACTAAAAAATGTTATATTTCATTCAGGAATCTAAATATTAGAAAAACACAATAAAGGATTTGTCAACGTACGTAATTCTAATTCCGATTCACTATATTCTTTTTTTTTGATAATTTTCCATTGTGGTTTCTCTTTTTAAGTTATTTCCTCGGCGCTAATCCGATAAATAGCTGAAAGGTACCCATGTGAATCATGTATTTAATTAACGATTTAAAGTTTAAAAGTGTTATTTTACTAATATTTTTAACTTATAGAACATCAGTTAATACAGAGAAAATAAAGAAATGCTATCGACCAGTAAAAAAGGTAAACATGGAAATGTTTGGAGAGGGGAGGGAGGGGGGTTGTAAAAGAATGAGGAGTGGGGGGGGGGGAGATTAATAGAGGTCTCATAATGAGATGTTGAGGTTTGATCTTGGGTGTTTTCTGTTTATTTTTCAAAACTATATAGCTTCGTGATGCGGAATTCTGGGTTTGCGGTTTCTGGTTACTCATTTGTTTTTTTCAGCGTTAACATTTAAATATTTACATGTTTACAAATTTACTTGTTTATTTGTTTACTTGTTTATTTGTAAACATGTTTACTTTTTAATTTTTTTACTTGTTTACATGTTTGCTTCTTGACTTGTTTACTTGGTTACATGTTTACTTGTTTAGATGTTTACTTGTTTACACGTTCACTTGTTTACATGTTTACATGTTTACTTGTTTTCTTACTTACTTGTTTACTTGTTTACTTTTTTACTTATTACTTGTTTACTTGTTTACTTGTTTACTTGTTTACTTAACTGCTTAATTACTTGTTTACATATTTACATGTTTATATGTTTACATGATTACAGGTTTACATGTTTACATGTTTACATGTTTACATGTTTACATGTTTACATGTTGACATGATTACAGGTTTACATGTTTACATGTTTACATGTCTAGTTGATTACTTGTTAACTTATTTATTTTGTTACATGTTTACATGTTTACTTGTTAACTTTTTATATGATTGCATGTTTACTAATTTACGTGTTTACGCGCATGTTTACATGGTTACTTATTAACATGTTCACATGTTTAGCTGTTTATATTTAGACATTTTTAATAATTTTTTAGGCATTTATTTTCTTTTTTTGGGTAAAGTTTGATTTGTTTGAATATGTTTAATATGTCTATGTTGACGATATTTGTAAAGATTTACACAACAATTTGTCTTTTTAACAGCTTAATCATTAGTGTTTGGTTTCGTGTAGGCTTTAAACATAGGATGGACATGTAAATTACAATATGGACAGTGTAGTTATAGCTCCGGGATGGAGAAAAAAACTATAAAGATTTGATTGAAATACATCTTTGTTTCCTTATAAGGGTCTGTCAACTGAGTTATAAGTGAGTACGCGGTACCTTAATATATTCATCTAAGTAACAATGAGAAAGATATCATTTTTATATCTTGCATTATGAGTGTTTATTTATGTAAATATCCTTAATTGTTTTAGCTGCAAAGATTTGAAAGTTATGTTCTTGAGAAATAGAAATTAAAATTGTCTTTTGTAGAGATAGAAAAAATAATATTTAAATCATTTCTGGACGTTAAAGGGCACATTTATGCATCAAGTATGCAACTCCGATAATAGAAATTCACTTGAAATTATATTAACAGTCTCTTTAACAATACCTATAGTTTGCAGATTATACTGCGCAATTATAGTCGGAGCAAAAAGTTGAAGAATGTCATCGGGACATTGTTTTTGAAACCTTGTAACCACCCATCTCTACTGATGATTGATTTTAAAGAGTTGAGCCACTTGTCGGTAAGAATGTGAACATTGTTTAATAGATTGAGCTGCTGGCTGAACACACCCCTCCTGAACCGAGAAAAAGATAAAAAAAAAACTTCTGCTTCACACACCCCTCCTGAACCGAGTAAAAGATAAAAAAACTTACCATAAAAACTAAGGGTTGGGCATTATTCTATAATAGACCTTCCAGGTCTCAGAACAGTTGAGATTGAAATCATATTTTTAGCAATAAACTTTAGTCACTTTTAAGGTAATTTTTTACAAATCTTAAAAGTGAACTATTTTCCAAGAAGGAACAACTAGGATTTCAATCTCAACCTGGAAGGTCTATTATAGAATAATGCCCAACCCTTAGTTTTACGGTAAGTTTTTTTAAATCTTTTTCTCGGTTCAGGAGGGGTGTGCAGTGAAGCTGAAATTTTCTTCTTCTTTTTCTTGTATTTCCAAAATATTTTCCGTGTATTTCCAATTTTTTTTCTGTGGATTTCCGTATTGTTTCCGTGTATTTACAATTTTTTTTTCGTGGATTTCCATATTTGTTCCGTAAATTTCCAAATTTTTTTCCTTCGATTTACAAATTATTCCAATTAAATATGTTCCATAAAAATATACCACGATTATTTTCAAAGATGCAGAAGATGTCACATTTTGAAGCAGTTTTATGTATATAAATATATGGAAATCAGAAGAAAACCAAGTTTGAAAAAGACCATTAGAGCCACAGGAAGTGTTTTTGGTTTTTTTTTGGGATTGGATGTTTCATTTTATGGGGGTGCTTTCTAGGGACCCCTAAGAGAGTAATTATTTTTTCTAAAAATATTTTTTTTTCATCTAGGTGTGTGACGGTACGGGTCCTGAAGAATGCAAAACTGTACATGAAACCTCATGTACAACTAAATATGTACAGAAAAATAAAAAGTAAGCTGTAGTAAAATTTAAATATATGATATTATTTAAAGCACAAACATGAACTATTCTACTTTTAGAAATAACTATCAAAATGCTAGACTCACGCTCAGAATGATAGAAATAGAAAACAAGGTTTTAACATGCAGTAACAAACTTGTATAATACAAATGTTGATGATTAAACTATCCTTTTGATTCAAATGCAAAAAGATACAACATAAAATTAAAACACAACGATATTTTACGGAAATAACAGAAAACAGTAGAGTTCTAGTCAAACTTTTTTCTCTTTTTAATATAAAATGGCAAAGGGATTTTGCAACTGAACTATTTAAAAAGTGCTATGTATAGGATACTAGCTGCCGTGGCTGGCGTTGCCACGTTGAAATCACTCGAAAAAACGTTGGTTAAGCCGTTTGGCCAGCTATAGCTTACATATATATATTTATGAGCTGAGAGCAAGATGATAAATTGTCATGAGTAGTTTGCAACAATTGCAAATTTCAAATACTTCTCACTGTATCTTTGTTTACAAAGATGGTTTTATTATAGATTTGTTGGTGACACTGTGTGTACTAAACTACCAATAGAGCTCTGCGGACCTGGATGCAGGTGATAATAATGAAGGAATTGAGTTTTTGCCACAAACTCTGATTTTCTAATTCCTATATCTCTAAATTTCAATGTCGTTAGACCTTGGATATTTCAAACCATGTATTCTGTTAGATCAAATATTTCAAATTTGAAATATCAGAAGTGTACACCAATGTGTCGCAAAGATATAGGGATTAGAAAATTTGTGTTTGTCGCAAAGACTTAGTTCCTTTACGTAGATTACTATATTTTTACATGAACTATTTCTAAAATTGTGAAGACCATATAATATCTGAAAAGAATTTGTAATCACTTAAAGGAATTCAGTTTTTGCTACAGACTTTAATTTTCTAATCCCTTTATCTTTACAACCCGTTTCTATATGTCTTAGATATTTCGAACTATAAATCCTAATTGATTTAATAGTCTAAGTTAAAAAAGGGTTGAAAAAATGCGAAAAAGGCAAAAAAAAAATTTAAAATTATTTTTTTGTTTAAAACAAATATTAAAGTGTGACACATGTTTCTACATCCATTTTTCAAAGGCTTTTCAAAAATATAGTTTTTAGATCTGTAGCTTTAGTCATAAAAAAGTTATGGGCTATTTTGGATTTTTTTTACACGGGCCGGACAAAAAGTCTATAAATAGATTAAGCCCCTCCCCCCCTCCAGTCTATACATAGAATCAGACACCCAGCTTTTATAGGGTTAAAGGGGGAGTCTGTTAAATCTACGTCTATAACAGTCCCTGTAACTCAAAGATTAGATCTCTTTACAAGATAAACCAGTATTATTTGCGATCATCAATTACAATTCAACCTAATCTATCAAGATCATAACTTAATTCAAATTTAATATATGTAGATTATATAAATGCATAAATGCACTATATGTCGGCCTAGCGTTCATCCATGCATCTTAAATAATGTGTATGATAAACCCATGTATTCATATCTACATATGACACATCCCATAAAGCTGTGGAATAGGAGTACAACTCATCTTCTTAATAAATATCAAACACGGAAAGTTTAAGTAAATATAGATGATCATTTCACTTATGTTCGTGGTCTGCTGTATGGTCTGTTTGGTTTGAATAAACGGTTAAACAAACATAAGATTCTTAATTCATGATTTACTTCTAAAATGATCCCCAAAAACAGGAAATTTGCTTCTTACTTTGGGGTTTTCATGTGATGATGCATAACAAAAAATAGTCGCAATTGTAAAGTGTCATTTTAATACTAACTGTCTAAACGACTTATTTATTCAAGAAAATTCTGTTGTATACTGAGTTTATGTCTTTTATAGGAAAATTACGTGTGAATTAAGATTATTGCACCCGAAATATCCCCCCCCCCCCCCTTAGGATAATTATAGTTAAACGGGATTACATCCGCCTCAATTATAATATACATCACAGGTTTATCGAAGCAAGTAAACATCATTTGTGCAAAAATATAATATATTAGATATAACATAAAATTTGAGAATAAAACTTTGATCTCAACCATTCTTGGTATACATCTAATTGTATTGTATGTGCGACATCGTAAAAATACTCTCGATATAGTTTCAAGTTCAAGTGGCATTCACAACGGTACTCAATTTAAACCATCGTCGTTTTTTATATTTAAGAGTATTCATTCTGTCAATTTCCTCCCTTCTCTATGCTGCACAAATCTGCAAGTAAATTTTAATGAAAATCTATTTTAATTAAATAAAGTGGAAGATCATATAAATTACGCTAACAGTCCCTTTAATCTGAATCCTTTACTAGGTTTGAAGAGGGAGATGAGGAGTGCCATGAGAAAGATGTAGTGTCTGAAAATGAGATCCCTGAAGAATCATGTGATCTTCAACCACTAAAAACCTGTCAGGAAAATAAACTCTTCAAATTATGTTCTTTTTTTCTGTAATCTTACTTTAAAGGATTTTTTTACCTATTTGAGCCTGGTACAGTGGCATCTATAACACTTTACAATTGAAAGACGGTAGAAAAGCAACCTTATGCGTATTTGATGTTGGTATAAAGCAACTAGTTTTAACTGTAGCTTTTCTTGGGACTTGTGCGCTGCACAATTGCTGAGTTTCATATTTATGGTACTATTCTACGGTTTTATGGTACTATTCTACGGTTTTATGGTACTATTCTACGGTTTTATGGTACTATTCTACGGTTTTATGGTACTTTTATGGTACTATTCTACGGTTTTATGGTACTATTCTACGGTTTTATGGTACTATTCTACGGTTTTATGGTACTATTCTACGGTTTTATGGTACTATTCTACGGTTTTATGGGTCCTACTGAAAACATTATGACAAGAGCATTCACTTATTATCCAATAAACTTTAAATTGAAACAATAATTCAATATTAGTCAAAATGTTAAACAAGTTTTCTTTTTTGTTTCATGGCGCAGGGAATCTCCATGAATCTAATCGTTTATAAAATCAAGTTGTGCAGTGGATCGTTATTATGTTCAAGGTTACCCACAAAGATTGAGACTTCAGAGACGACATTTAATTTAACCTTGGTATCGCCATCTTTAAAAGTTTCCGGTTGTCTTTAAGGTTTTATCTTGTAAAGAGCATACATCTTCTTTGTAGAAATAAACAAATCCTTGTAAATTTCTTAAGAGTTATTTACCCCTGCAGTATGTAACCAAATTGTCTCCATCCCTATCTCCTAAGCATGTCTGTACTAAAGGTAAAGAACAGGGATAGTTATTAAAAATAGCAGAAATATTTGTCGTGTTCTTGCTTCCTTCTGTAATGGTGGTTTTTGTAATTTGTAATCTTAATATCTGAATATCTCTGAAAATATGTATGCTAACTTTTATAAATAATTAAAAATCAATCAATAATGACAATTCTCGGTGATATAAATGTTGAAAACAGTAAGTAATTTATAATTTTTTGGTTATCACTGTATCATAAAAAGAATCTTTCAGAGAATTTATGTTTCTTCCCTACATGGAAAAATGTATCTAGGTTTTTTTTTATTTAATTTTCTTCTCACATTTTGACAGTGGCATACCCGATTCACCGCGTGGTACCTTTAAACCTATACATGAGCAAAATAAATGAAAAATGTCGGTTGTTTTCAATTGGTGATACGTTCTGTAAAAGTTACTAAAGTGCAACTGAGAAAGATAAGAAAATTTGGCAAATTCAATCGCTCAGTAAAAAACTATAGTTTTTCATGATCGTTCAAACGTTTTTTGTTTATTTTTAAAAAATCATTTTTTTCTCTCTGAACGATGCAAGTCGTTCTTCCATCGTTCTTTTTTTACTGAACGACACCATCGTTTCTAAAACATTTCGTTCGTTGAAAAAAACGATGCCCACTAAACAGTCTATTCAAGAATGCCAATCTCTACAACAGTCTCTTCAAGAATGCCCATCTCTACAACAATCTCTTCAAGAATGCCCATCTCTACAACAGTCTCTTCAAGAATGCCCATCTATACATCAGTCCCTTCAAGAATGCCCATCTCTACAGTAGTCTCTTTAAGAATACCCATCTCTACAACAATCACTTCAAGAATGCCCATCTCTACAACAATCTCTTCAAGAATGCCCATCTCTACAAAAATCTCTTCAAGAATGCCCATCTCTACAACGATTTCTTCAAGAATGCCCATCACTACAACAATCTCTTCAAGAATGCCCATCTCTACAGCAGTCCCTTCAAGAATGCCCATCTCTACAACAGTCTCTTCAAGAATGCCCATCTCTACATCAGTCCCTTCAAGAATACCAATCTCTACAACAGTCTCTTCAAGAATGCCCATCTCTACAACAGTCTCTTCAAATGTTCATCTCTACAGCAGTCTCTTCAAGAATGTCCATCTCTCCAGAAGTCCCTTCAAGAATGCTCATCTCTACAACAATCTCTTCAATAATGCCCATCTCTACAACAGTCTCTTCAAGAATGCCCATCTCTACAACAGTCTCCTCCAGAATGCCCATCTCTACAACAGTCTCTTCAAGAATGCTCATCTATACAACAGTTCTTCAAGAAAGCCCATCTCTACAACAGTCTCTTCAAGAATTCCCATCTCTACAGCAGTCCCTTCAAGAATGAAGCAACTAGTATTTGCAAAATGTGTTTCCTTCGTTGTGGGTTAACCCTGTACAATAAGTTAACAATTAGGTGTTCCTTTATATTTCATTAGGTGGCAATAATTCTACCTGTAACTGGCGTAGTCAGAGGGGGAGTCTTGAATGATACTTTCAAATGACGATATGAAAGTTGCCAGATTTTAAGCTTTTTATTACAACCTAGACAAGTTTAGACAAGTTACAACAATTGCAAATTATTCCATTTTTAAAATACAAAATCAGAACACTTGTTTGTGCGTTGCCCTAAGAATTGGGAAAAAAAATTTAATTTTAAAAATTGGTTTTTCTAAAAAATTTCAGACAATTTGGTCCAGTCGTATGGTCAGCTTATAGTTAACACATTAATATAGAGCGAATATCTTTATTAAACATATATATTGTAAATGATTTGTTTCAGAGCCTGCCAGTGTCTGTCTCCTGTCCTCTAAGTCGGTGTCGACAGAACGACCACTTCTCTCTAAATGGTGTCTTCTCGACAATGCAACCAATGTCGAAGAATTCAACAGCGATGTCACAAACCTTCCTGATATTAAAAATGAATATGTGGAAAATGATGACGTAGAATTGTTTGAATACAACAAGAATAAAAAATTAGAAAAATTGCAATTGGTAAAAAATTCAAATACATTTGCTGAAGTGGAAATTAACTTGAAATCGCCTACTCGCAAAAACAAAGTGTCTTCTCTGAAAATCCCTGTTGCCAACAATCAGCCTACCCCACCACCTGTCCGTCCAGAGGTCTTCCTAAATGCGCCAGTTCACCCGTCTGACGTTGATTCAGAGTTTACATTAGATTATGATTTCAATCCTCAACCTAAGGAACAATTCTCCGATGAAGTCTTTAATGCGCCTGTGCAACCCATCCCCCCGCCAATATTCAGAACTGATCCTCCAATTGATAAAAAAGTGCTACAATCAACGATCTTAATCCCGCCTACGCGGCCTCCTACTGCTAGTGCCGGATTTGCAAAATTCTTAGATGCGCCGGAGCGTCCGTTTGATCTCCCTCAAACACCCATGGAGCCAGCCTTTGCGACTTTAACAACAAAACGACCATTGCAAGGAAATAGGTAAAAGGTTGGATTTTTTAAATTTTCTTTTTCTTTTGTTTCAATTCTTCTTTGTCATCAATTTTTGTTCTTCATTATATTCTTTGTTTTTTAACCATCATTTACTTTATCCTTTTTTCAACCGAATCCTCATTTATTTTTCATTTTTATTTACATTTAAATTTTTTTCTCATATATTTCTCATTTCATTAGTTTAAAATCTGAGTTTAACCAATTCCACTAATGTTCATTTATTAACTTCATCAGTTGAATAATCAAATCATAAATAAAAATTTATCAACTGTCCAGGTCATACTTATATGACTAATCACCTATACTTACATATTCAGACCTTGTCCTCAAAACCGATTATTATTATTATCATTAATATTATTATTATTATTATTATTACGATCATAATTATATGTATTTCTCATTTTAAAACTTCATGAATATATTTTTTAATATTTCAGATTGCAGAAGACCTTCGAAGGGAAGACCCCTGACACCCCGGACAAGGTGTCTAATGTCCTTGACATTCTGACCTCCAAGGAGGATGTCCAGGAGGATGTCAATGTAATCCTAGAGTTTAATTCCCAGAAAGAATTCAGCAACAAAACGTTGAATTCGGAAAGAAATGGGAAAAAATTAAGTACTTTACAGGGCATTTTTTCCGAGGAAACCCCAGTCGGATTTGTAGAAGAGCCTCCAAAATTTGAGTCTTTGAAATTAGGATTGGAGCCTCTAAAGGAAAGTTTGAAGCCTTTAAAGGGAAGTTTGGAGCAAACTGAAAAAGTTTTCGGGTCCACAGATAGAAGTTTGAAGTCAACCGTTAGGAGTTTAAAGTCAACAGAGAAAAGATTGGAGTCCACAGATAGAAGTGTAGAGTCTACAGACAGAAGATTGGAGACTACAGACAGAAGATTGGAGTCCACAGATAGAAGTTTAGAGTCTACAGACAGAAGATTGAAGTCTACAGATAGAAGATTGGAGTCCATAGATAGAAGATTGGAGTCCACAGATAGAAGATTGGAGTCAATAGATAGAATTGTAGAATCTACAGACAGAAGATTGGAGTCTACAGACAGAAGTTTAGAGTCAACATATAGAAGTTTAGAGTCCACAGATAGAAGTTTAGAGTCCACAGATAGAAGTTTGAAGACTGCAGACACAAGTTTGGATTCAAAGAGCAAACATATAAATCCAAATTTAGCAGAGCCAAGTAAAACAACAGAAAATAGAAATGGAAAATCCTTGAACATTAATCAAAAAGAAATTAATAAACAAGAAGACCCACCTCCACGAATAATACAAGAAAACAATAAAATTGAAAACAATTTGAAAACAAATCTGGAAAAAATGAAAAACTGCCTTAATTGCAAACCAAAACAATTTGGTAGAAATTCCAGTCCACAGCCTGGAAATGCGAGCAGTTCTTTTAAGCAGTCAAGCAACTCAAGAAAAAGTACACAGTCAAGTCACCCACGAGGAAATAAAAAGTCAATCAACATACAGGAAACTACACAGTCAAGCATCCCAAGAGCAAGTAAACAGTCAAGTAACCCACGAGAAAACGGACAGTCAAGCAACCCAAGAGGAAATGGACAGTTAAGCAACCCAAGAGAAAATGAAAAATCAAGCAACTCAAAAACAACTGGACAGCCAAGCAATCTGAGAAAAAATAAAAAACAAAGCAGAGCAAGAGAACATAATCAAAGCGAGCATTTAAGCAGTTTAAGCAGCCATGAAAAGTTGAGCAACACCAAAAATCCAAGCCAACCCAATAAGTCCAAGTCACAAAGGCCTGTTTTGGAAAAAACAACCCAAGCCCTAAGAAAAAACAAAACAAATACGCAAACAAATCCCATCCAAGCAACAATTAACCCTGTTGAGCCAAGACCGTCCAACCAAAATGAAAAACCTGGAATTCAGAAAGAAATTCGAAAATCTACAATTGAGCATTCTACGGGGGAAAATTCACCATCAACTGACCAACCAACAAGTAAAATATCCATAACAACGTCAAGCCGACCTATTGAACAACCGACAACTTCAAGCCGACCTATTGAACAACCAACAACTTCAAACCAACCTATTGAACAACCAACAACTTCAAGCCGACCTATTAAACAACCAACAACTTCTGTATCCAGCCGACCAAAAGAACAAAAAACTTCATCGAGGAGACCAAAACAACAAACATCTACATCTAGTCGACTAAAACAACAAATGTCTACATCTAGTCGACCAAAACAACAAACATCTACATCTAGAAGACCAAAACAACAAACATCTACGTCAAGTCGACCAAAACAACAAACATCTACATCTAGAAGACCAAAACAACAAACATCTACATCTAGAAGACCAAAAGTACAAGCAACACTTTTAACGACTATCCAACTAAATGAAGAATCAAGATCAATGCCCGAGTTGGATCAAAGGACAAAGGAACCCTCTCAACTTGATCGACCTGCCACTAAGACACAACCAAGATTACCCCTTAGATTTGGTCAAAAGATACCTGAAACCAAGGATAAAAGTCTACTCCTGGTCCATGAACGATTGGTGCTACAGGATGAGGAAGCCTACCCTGAACCAGAAGCTGAACCAACCCATCCCGCTGAGAACTCTGATTCTAAACCCAAACCCTCCACTCATTCTCATCTGAACAATCATAAGACTCATACAAGACCCAGAGCCCCAAAGAGTTTTAATCTGAATGAAAGTAGAAAAAATGCGTACCTTCCAACTAACTCAGATGGTCCAACCCAATCTTTAAACCAGCGAAGAGGAAAAGAAATAATTTTGTCTCCTCCTGATTTGCTTCCTCCTCTCTCATTACCAGCATACAAACCTTCAGAACCGTTAACTCCTTCTACTAAACCTCAAACCCTTCATACCTCTCCTACCCAACCCCCAACCCGTCCTACTTCTCCTACTCAACCCCCAACCCGTCTTACTTCTCCTACTAAACAACCTCCAACTATTCCTACTTCTCCTACTAAACCCCCAACCCGTCCAACTTCTCCTACTCAACCCCCAACCCGTCCTGCTCCTTCTACTCAACCTCCACTACCTGTCCCTACCACTGCTCTATTTGAGGATGAACTCCCATTCTACTCCCTACCTACTTACTACAATGACCTCCCCAGCTATACTCGACCTCCTCCACTTGACCTCGCTGCTCTAACGGATTACAGTCAGCAGAACTATGAGAATTATCTTCAAGTAGATTCATTATAGGAACAAACTGTTAAATCCAGATGTTTTTATCAAAGGTCGTGACTTTTGTATTATTAATCCAACAAAGCATTAATCCGTCTCTTTTGTATGTTTTATATTTCTAAAAGTTAGATTATAAATTGCTCTTAAATATCTTTAAGTGCAATCTTAATCAAAAATGCACATGCTTTTGGATCCAAAAATTATAAAGTTTTATTTTTGTCTAATTTATCTTTTTTTTCCATGGCATCTTTTTAAAAGGGCATTATATTTCTCTGTTTATCATTTAGTCAATTTTAGCTTTAACCTGGAATTAATTAAATAGAGATGTATTTTGTTTTGCCATTATGCTTGTGATGTTTCCATTCTCATGGAAGATGTCTGATTGATTTATTTATTTATTTATTTATCTATTTATTTTTCTGTACTTGTTTGTCAATAAATTCTTTTGCTGCCATTTAATGATGTAATATTAAATATCTTTTTAAAAATGTATTTTAAAGATCAAAATGAAACAAGTATTTATTTACTGTACCATTCTAGTGAGAATATAATACAGAAAATAATAATGATCTATAAGAATTGGTGGATTTGCCGAAGAAGGGTTTTTAATGTCGTCTTCTGTTAGATTATATTTTATAGCTTTAAAATTGTTTCGTTAAACTGAAAAAATGGGAATAATTAGATACAGGGTGTCCCACGAAACATGACAGTATGCAAGAGGCCTTGAATGTCGTCTTGATTTTTGATATAATTTGCTGCGTTTATTTGTCAACCTAATTTTAGAAGTAAATTTAAATCTAGCACCCCCCTCACTTAAATCCTGTATCCGCCACTGTCCAAATCCAATTCAGCCTTGAATAGTCTTTATAAGGTCTTTTTCATTGTGCAAATGAAATAATGAGGGTTATATGGTTGCGGGGAATGAGAAAAATTACTGATGAATTCCGTACATGTGTCGTATTTTAAGTCTCATGCTCAATGGGTAACTCTGTATATTTGTGTAAAACCGGGTTACCAAAAAAAATGAGACTCATTATAACAATAATCTTCCCTGGCCCTTCCTCTTGATTTTTATATGGTATAATTTTTGCCAATGTGGTGCCGAAAAAATAAAATCCATTATGAAAAATCAAATGGAAGGAGAAAATGTGGTGCCGAAAAAAATAAAATCTATTATGAAAAAATAAAATAGTAGGAGAAAATGTGGTGCCGAAAAGAAAATTAAATTCATTATGAAAAATCAAATTAGTTTAAAACTGTAGTAAAAAAGTAGATGTTAGCAAAACTTAGAAAGAAAAGTCGTCTTAAGTAGATTACATTTTAAAGCAAAATACTTTTTTGGCAGTTTTTCCTTTTCCATGAATGCTGAAATGCTGAATTTATAGAGATGACCACAAAGGTTTAGACTCCAGTAATATGTTTTTTTACATATTAATGTTATATATAGTAATGTGATATGTTTGAATTTTTTAAAGTTTCTCTTGAAAAGATACCTAAAAGCTAATAGAATGAGTTGGATAAAAGTTTATCGATTTGGCATTTTGCTCATAAATGCAGTTGAAACCTTCAAATTGTACTCGAAATGTACTCAATGCCTTTTCATCAGATTTTCAAAAAAATCAGACAAATATTTTTTTATCCGCAGTTCTATCATTAAAAATGCGCAATTAATTCTTTTGTAAAAAACGTAAAAATAAAATCATATTTGATTTTTTTAATCTTTGGAAATGAGACAGAGCATATTATCAAACGGCATTTAAAGCAAAATTTTCATAGACGACTCTGGCAAGGACATTATATACCCACTTGGGTCTCTTTTTAGGAACATAAAACGACGTTTGGTATACTTAAAAGTCTTAACGCAGAGAAACCTAATAAACTAGATATTTAGGGCACTCAGCGATACTTTTCTATAGAAACAGTTCCAGGAACTTTAACTGTATAATCCTGTAATATATTTCTTTCACATTTTAATGTTATATGTAGAAATGTAATATGTTTGAAAAGATACCTGAAAGCTAATAGAATGAGTTTGATATGAGTTTAGGGTGTTAGATATCAGAGACAAAACATTCTTTTCAGATAAAATCTATCTATTTTTCCTTCTATCTAACTAAATATCTATCTATCTATCTATCTATCTATCTATCTATCTATCTATCTATCTATCTATCTATCTATCTATCTATCTATCTATCTATCTATAAACCAAAAAGTATTTATTGACAATTTTTATTAAATTTTGTATGAAATAATTTATCAAACTTCCAAGTAAAGTAGAAACAAAAACAAATACCAATCTGTGCAGATAAAACAAGAGGAAGTAGTCAAAGGGGAAATAATTTTATTTATGTATTAAATAAATGTCGTCTTCTAGTGATGTATGGCGGCATTCATTTGTAAACCTAAAATTACAAACTAATTCAGTCTTGCCACACACTCTGATTTTCTAATCCTATAATTTCGCAACCTAATGTCGGAAAAAATTGTACTAAAAAAAATGTAAAACGGCCATTTTGTTGTAATGTTTCCATACTGCAGGTGTACTTCACATATTTGTGCTATTTACCTTTTGGGCCCTGGAACATCATTTTATAGAAAATCTAAAATTAATATTAAAATAAAACCAAATTATACAAACGATGATTTTCCGTTATAACTTTAAATCTAATGATGTTTTTTATTCACCGAATTCATTTTATAACAGCTTTAACACCTTCCAAAAATTCGAAATTGAAATGTATAGTCTAGGGAACATACTGTATTAATGTACTCTACTTCATATAATTTGTGAACATTTACGTGATTTGTACACTTTGAACTCCTTACAGGCTGAAAGGGACTGACAAAATTCATACCGAGGGATTGTCTAAATTCCACTCTAATATAGATTCTATTCTCTATGATTCTAATACATTTCATTTTGGGGAGCACTATATTTAAAGAAGAAGTTATATTAACTGTCAATTTTATTTTAGGAAGCACAGTAAATTTCTAAGAAAAATAAATTGTCCCTGACATGCATAATGTTCCCTCTGCATTTTCTGAAATGTCCTTTTTCTTGTTTTTATGTTTTGTGATAACAACGTACTTTATAGTGCTGAAAGGGCCGGACAAAATGCATACCTAGGGATTGTCTAAATTCCACTGTAATTTATTCTATTCTCTTTGGTTTTACACCATCAGGTTGAAATAATACAAAGGGTATCCCACGAAACATGACAGTTGATAAATAATTTGGAATGGCTTCTTCCCTGTACTGATATATTTTACTTTAAAATCAATTTCACTATAATATTAAAACTTCTTATAATTCTCTTTGGTGTTAAACAACTTAAGTAAATATGGAAGAAGACATTTTAAATTATTCACCAACTGTCATGGTTCGTGGGACACCTTGTATATTCGATTATAAAATTTGAGTTTCTGACAAAGATTACCCCGGTAGCATTTTCACTTTAAAAATACAACCAACATTTTCAAAATTATTGAGTCGTGCTAATTTATTTTGTGCTGAAAAAAAAAAAAAAAATTATATTTATCCAGTTCATCATCTTAATTGTGATCATATGACAGATTATCATATATGCGCATTTAACTATTCTGTTTTGAATATTTAAACAGAAGGATTGTAGTAGATGCCCTACTCTATAGACATACTTTTAGATCAGTACAGTTACAACTTAACCCGTCTTCCACAAAGTTGTAGATAAGCTCCTTGTCCATCTCCATGCTAAGAATATTTATATTCTTGTTTAGAGGATTGGGGGTAGAAGGTTTGGAACCTGTTTTAACAGGTCTTAATCCCTTCTAATCTGCCTGTTATCTCTCTGAACTTTCTGGTTATTCTCTGGATCCGGACTAACTTTCCTGCTGCCCATGCTGTGTTTGTCTAATTCAGCATTTATTCTGGATATAGCTGTGGAACTTACATACGCATCTGTTGTTTCAATTGGCTGATTTGGAATTTTGTTTTTGTCTACAACAGCTGAATGGGTTTGGTTTCTCAGAGAACTCCATCCCTAAATCTTTTCAATATGTTCAGTTTGAACGGCCTTAATTTTCCTTTCTTATAAATCTTCATTCGCTTGTTGATTTTTTTCTCATTTTTTAACATCCTTGGTTCTTCAATTTCTCTTCCTTTATCTTGTTTTTCTTGTATCTCTTGATCTTGATTCCTTTCCTCTGACTATGCAGTTTTTCACCCCTATATTTCTGGATAGCTGGTGGTCTAGTACTCCCTTAATCTTGCTTTCCTGTTGCGGCTCCTGATGCATGAAAAAAAATGCATGTTTCCTTCAACTCTGCATTGTACAGTCACATTAGCATTTCATCCTTGAATTCTACCAGGCTCTTGTCTGGAGGTTATGCTTGTACACATAACTTCCTTTTGTCAGTGTAATTTTCTCTGGTATCTTCGCCACTTTCCTGTTTTTTATCTAGGTATTCCTGTTTCTGCCATAACCTCTCCTTGTCAGTATAATATCCTCTGGTATCTTCCCCCTACCCCTTTTTCTGTTTCCTTTCTAGGTATTCCTGTCTCCATCCTTCCTCATATTTTTCTTGTGAGAATCTTTACAACATTCCTGCAAAAAACACTCGTGTTTCATATCTCTCAAATGCTAATCCTCTTTTCTAGCTGCTCCTGTTATGCAAGAAACCAGCATCCTCTTTACATCTTTATTTGGAATTTTTTCCCATTTACTGTTAAGCAGATGAGTTTCCAAATTCTCGCACCATTCCAACACTATTTCTGGATTTACATAATATTTGGAAGCACTCTGAATGAAATCCTGTTTTCTTTCTTCAATAACAACTTCAATTTAACACATCTCCTCATTCAAACCATCGGTAGATCTTCCAGTTTCCTCTGCTCACTGTAGAGTTTTCCGTGCGTTGTTGTGTTTCATCCATCTTCTTATTCTGTTCCAACATTGCTTTCACTCTTTGAATCTTTCTTAATGTCTTTTCTTGCTCTTCACATTTTTTGTGATTTTTCCACTCCATTTATTCCAATCTCAGCTTCAGGGCTTCCAATTTCTTTCTTCTATTTATTCTCCTCATTATCCTTCTAGTTTCTTTCTCCTTTGTTTCCTTCCATTTCTATGTCCTATCAGTTCCCCGTTGCTTTAGTAGTATTTTTCTCTTTCTTTTATCAATGTTCCACCCCCCCGTTTCCGGTTTCCTTCATATCTGGTATTCTAATATCCCATTCTTCACTAGTTACTCTAGGTTCAAAACCTAAAACTGTTCACTGTTGCACAACTGGCATACTGTTCATTCTTGTACTCTGATACTCTGGTATTCTGTAAACTCTAGTTGCAGTCTTAACTTGGAGACTGTGGCATTTAACTAGGGTTTCTTATTATCTCCGCTGCTACCACTTATGTAGTAAATGCCCTACTACTAGAAACACTTTTAGCTCAGTACCAATCAAGGTACAACTAAACTTAGAACTTCAGGTTCTCCAATAATACCTTGGTCAGTATCAATCCGGATACAACTCTATCTGTATACTCAGGTATCTATTTTAATAGATACAACTCAATTTAGAACTCAAGGTTCATCAGTAATACCATAGTCAATATCAATCCGGATACAACTCAGTCTGTATTCTCCAGGTATTTATGTTTCAAGATAAAACTCGTGCCAACTCCCAGCTAGAATCCAGATAAGAAGGTGTTGTATTCTTCAGGTAACTATATTTTCAAGATACAACTCAATCCCTCTTGTTAATACATGAGGAATAAGAACTATCCTGTTCAATACTCAACCCCTCTTGTTAATTCAGTTGGCTTAACAACTATTCCGTTCAATAATACTTTAGTATCTCCATCTGGACACAACTGTATCTGTATTCTTTAGTATCTGTTTTACTAGATGCACTAAATCCCTCGCATAGATAAAAGCGAATGTTTTCAATCTGAGTATTATTCCAACTAATGTATATTGGTTTTTATGCTACAGATTAAGTTAATGAACGTAATTACAAGTTTTACATAGTTATTTACAAACGTAGTTAAGATAATCATGATACACGTTTTATGTAGTTATTTACAAACGTCAATAATTAATAGAAAGCATAGTTAGGTTATTTATAATTTACAATGTAGTTCAGGTTTACAGATATAGCGTTACACGATATTCATTTCGATAAAAAAACAGTTACATCATTTGAATACTTAACACTTTCTCTGGTAATAAGTTTAGCTTAAAATGTTACCATGAAGTCACAAAATGTTCAGTTCTTCAAACAAAATAAAATTGTATGCTTAATGTTTTTGAAAAAAAAACAGTATTTTTTTTAGATGCCATTTTTCATCCATGGACGTTCCTTGGGGTCATGTAAGTTGCCACAAAGAAATTAAGCCCCATTGGTTCAGCAATTTTTTACGTTTATTATACACAAACATATTCACAAACAAAAAACATATAAATTTAGTATAATATAGATTTAAAATTTGTTTTAGAACATTTTGTTAGATCAACAGATACATTAATATAATGTCAATAAAAAGTACCATTATCTTTATTTTTGGAACTTAATTTGGTGAAATTAACAAATATTTGTTTTCTGATGGATTTGATGGATCAACAAAACATAAAATCATAAGTTTATTTCTGCAATAATTTTCAGGTTTCAAGCAGTTATTTATTTCTTGTAATTAATCATTGCTTAATCACTGCAGACACTCCAGGCTCATAAATCAATTAATCAAAAATGTTGATCAATTACCATGTTCCACATCTGAAGTAAAACTCGGGAGGGAGGGGGGAGGGAGGGGGTTTATAAATCATATAAAAGTGGTTAATTTGAAGTAATAAATAATAATCATTAATTTATTAATGCCTATGCCTATTGTCTGGTGCATATATGAAGCATTTGTTTTTTATTCTGAGGGTTTTTGTTTTTGTTTTATTTTCACTTACTTTATAAATCATAGTTTTCAATTTCTTAAATTTGAAAATTTTCCAATCAATATATAGACTTTTATTTTAGTTTCTCATTGCAAGGTTTCCTCTTTTAAATAACTGTAAGCTAGATAGAAGTAGAAGGTAAAACGTACGCGACATTATTGGTTCAATTTTGTGACCTTGTAGTTCCTATAGTTTTTATTTGGTTCAACATTGTGACCTTGTAGTTCCTATGGTTTTTATTTGGTTCAACATTGTGACCTTGTAGTTCCTATAGTTTTCATTTGGTTTAACATTGTGACCTATTAGTCATTTGGTTCAACTTTGTGACCTCGTAGTTCCTATAGTTTTCATTTGGTTCAACATTGTGACCTTGTAGTTCCTATAGTTTTCATTTGGTTTAACATTGTGACCTATTAATCATTTGGTTCAACATTGTGACCTCGTAGTTCCTATGGTTTTTATTTGGTTCAACTTTGTGACCTTGTAGTTCCTATAGTTTTGATTTGGTTCAACATTGTGACCTCATAGTTCCTGTAGTTTTCATTTGGTTCAACATTGTTGACCTTGTAGTTCCTATAGTTTTCATTTGGTTCAACATTGTGACCTTGTAGTTCCTATAGTTTTAATTTGGTTCAACATTGTGACCTCGTAGTTCCTGTAGTTTTCATTTGGTTCAATATTGTGACCTTGTAGTTCCTATAGTTTTCATTTGGTTCAACATTGGGACCTCGTAGTTCCTTTAGTTTTGATTTGGTTCAACATTGTGACCTTGTAGTTCCTATGGTTTTTATTTGGTTCAATTTTTTGACCTTGTAGTTCCATATGGTTTTGATTTGGTTCAACTATGTGACCTCGTAGTTTGGGTTGTAAATCGTTTTTGAAAACGATCGTGAAACGATCGTTTTTTGTTTGGTTTTTCAATCGTTTTCAAAAACGATCGTTTCGTTTTTGGTAAAAAACGATCGTTTTAAAAAAAGACCCACTCGTTTTGTACTTTAAGAAACCGAATAACGATCGTTTTTTAAAAAACGATTTGTGACCGTTTTTTATACGATTGTTTTTTAAAAACTGCATTGCAAGTTTTTTCACCTTTTTTTAAACTTGATAATAGGATAGAAATGATTTTTAACACAACATTAACACAAAACAAAATTTTGAATTTTCTGATTTTTGCCAACATCCCATCCAAACCTGATAGATACCTGTATAAATGTTGTAATGTAAATAAATACAACCAGTCTAAACAATTGGAAAGAAAAGAAAACTGAGTAAAAACTAGTATATTAAATTAGAACGAGAAACTATTGATAAATTGAATTTGTTCAAGTGCAAGGAAAAAATACACGATCTTAAAGAGACTGTAAGCGTAATATTAAATGACCCTTTATGCAAAGACGCAATTTCCGATTCACAACGATACCTCTTAAAGCTTTGTCTGATCAAGTATGAATTAGGTATTACAGATATAATTTTGACAACTAATTATTTTAAAATGTGATTTCTCTACACAAATGTCTTGCTATAGTTTCTACTTCAGGAAAACAGT
Source organism: Eurytemora carolleeae (assembly GCF_000591075.1). Classification (NCBI taxonomy): domain Eukaryota; kingdom Metazoa; phylum Arthropoda; class Copepoda; order Calanoida; family Temoridae; genus Eurytemora; species Eurytemora carolleeae. The sequence goes on from NW_019397256.1 coordinate 23,578, forward strand.
AAGAAATCATCAGAATTAAACTAATTGCCATTTTTGTATTGAGGATCACTTGAAATACCGCTTACAGTCCCTTTAAACCTACACAACTCGAATACAAATGTAAAGAGCCCAAATGTTGGATATTTGTAAAGTTTTCTATACTTGTTACAATAAATAATTTAAAGCTAGTTAAATAATTATTTTCAAAATTATGAATTTTCCAATGACACCTACTGGACTTCCTGAAGAGCCCTTCTCCAACCCGATGCAAAGATCTGAACTTAAAAGTGATAAAAGTCCTTTGAATGACATTTCCTCTAAAAAAAAATTGATTTACCAATAAAATTGATATAAAATCTATAAAAATTTTCGATAAATATCTTTGTTATTTTGTTTCAAGATTGGACATTTATTAGATAGTCGAATTCATAAATACTATGTAATCAAGTTAATCCTTAATATCATAATTGTCTTCAGTAAATCTATTTGTAAACAGAAATAAGTGAGCAATTTTATTTTCCAAAATTTCAACTTTTAAATGACTCTCCATGTATCGAACCGTACCTCAACAAATTTTGTTTTTTAGGAATGCATGGATATATATATTCTTTTTAAAGATTGATTATTTTCACTTGTGGTTTCAATTTTGTCCAAAGTAGCTCCGGTAAAGCTAAACAAAAATATAATCCAAATTATTGATCAGATAAAGGTTTAAAGGGCACTGTTGTGAATCGGACTCTCCCTCTTCAAATGAAAGATGACTATAAATTACAACAGCAGTCCCTTAAATCTAAATTTATTTCTATATATTTATATAAAATATATACTCAAAAGTAACCAGTGGATAATGTGAAATATGTTTTAAAAATAGCAACATATCCATAGCAACATATCTTGATTTCACCAAGAAGAGGACTTTTGCTCTACAGTTTTCTTAAAACTGATTTAGATATTAAAGTAAAGGGTAGTAAAAAAAACATATATAAACGATGGTAAATCTCAAAATTAAACAACAAATTTAGATAAAAGATGGCCAGGTTAGGTTAGGATTAATATTTTATGGAAAAATAATGAGAGAAAAACCTCAACCAACCCTGAAAAGACAGATCAAGGCTTGTATCAAAAATAATAATCAAACCAGAGATGGAGATATTTTATAAATTGACTGTTTTCTGCAATAATATTCTTGGTCGACCCCCCCCCCCTGGTTTAAGCTTCTTCTATGAGATGTTCCATCTCTCTTTCCTCTTAATTAATTGTTATTGTTTACAAATTCTGTACTGCGGCGAGGAGTCCTTGGTGTTGATTGCCAAATGAGATAATTTTTCAACTTTTTCTCGAGGAGCCTGGCAGCTTTCTGCCAAAATATCTAAATAACAAAGAAGCAGAAAAGAGAAACAGAAAGATGGCCACACATTATAATTTTTATCATAGCTGTAGATGTATACAATATACATAATAGTTAATTCATGAATTCTAAGACGTTATTTCTGTAAAATATGAAATATAATAATAACTATGATTTTTCAATTGAGGTAAACAAAATTTATGTTAAATTCTTTAGGTATTAAGGTATTGATTGCAAACTTTATATTTCCCGTATTCTTATATTCTTGTTTTCCAGTATTCCTGTATTCCTAAAATCCTGTATTCCTGCATGTCTGTATGCCTGTATTTATGTATTCCTGTAAACCTGTATTCCTAGCTATATTCCCAGTATTCCTATATTCCTCAATTCAAATATTCCTGTATTCATGTATTACTGCAATCCTGTAATCCTATATTCCTGTATTCCTGTATTCCTGTATTACTGTATTACTGTATTCATGTAATCCTGTATTCCTGTATTCCTGTATTCCAATGAATAAGCACTGATTATGATTGCATTTACTACTGGCATCTGCTTCTTTCAATATTCTTTTCATCTATTCACCCTTTTCTTTAATTAAATATAAAACCATAAATAATCTATATTTATATTTTCTCTTTCTTTTCCATTTTTAGCTAGAACTTAAAACTTAATAAAAACAATAAAATGGAATATATGCGACAAGTTGTTCTGGTTTGTATAACTCTATATTTATTTTGTTTTTTAATTGAAGAAAAATGAGTTTATTATTCCCTAAATTTGTTCAATTTTTTAACACAAAATTCAAAATTCAAACTTAAAATTAACCCCGTCTTAATGCGTTAAATTACCAAAAAAAAAATATATTTAATAAAATTATTAAAACTTTAAAGTTTACTCGATATGAAAATTTGTCAAATCAAATAAGTCTATTTAAACAGCTTAACCCAATAAAAACTGTGAGGGAGGGGAGGGGGGGGGGGGGCAAACACCCCAACCTCTTCTGATTATCTTGCTTTTTTCTGTAACACTTTCATTTTTGCTACTTGAACCTTGAATAAAAACTCATAATATAGAAACTTGTAAGTTGTAGTAATATTAAACAGATAAAAAATGCTTCATGATTTACAATACTGTATGCATATAACCAGTTTTTTATCGTTTTTTTTTTAAATTTTCCATTTTTACTTCTTGACGCCCTTGTCTTTTTTTTGTTTTTTACCATAATTCTTCTTCCATTTTGAGGTTCGAGATCTTAAAATTTCCTTTTTGTTCTTTCCTTTGCCAAAAGTAAAGACATTTACTATACTTGACACAGTTTCTGTTTCTACTTCAACATTCAACATATTTTGCTTCTATTGTATCCTGACACCTAGTATTGTATCCTGACACTTCCTATTGTATCCTAACACTTCCTATTTTATCCTGATACTTCCTATTTTATCCTGACACCTAGTATTGTATCCTGACACCTAGTATTGTATCCATACACCTCCTATTGTACCCTGACACCTCCTATTGTATCCTGACACCTACTATTGTACCCTAACACCTCCTGTTGAATCCTTACACTTCCTATTTTATCCTGACACCTCCTATTGTATCCTTACACTTCCTATTTTATCCTGACACCTCCTATTGTATCCTGACACCTCATAATGTACCCTGACACCTCCTATTGTATCCTGACACCTCCTATTGTATCCTGACACCTCCTATTGTATCCTTACACCTCCTATTGTATCCTGACACCTCCTATTGTATCCTGACACCTCCTAATGTACATTGACACCTCCTATTGTATCCTGACACGTCCTATTGAATCCTGACACCTTCCAATGTACCCTGACACCTCCTATTGTATCCTGACACCTCCTATTGTATCCTGACACCTCCTATTGTACCCTGACACCTCATATTGTATCCTGACACCTACTATTGTATCCTGGCACCTCCTATTGTATCCTGACACCTCCTATTGTATCCTGACACCTCCTAATGTATCCTGACACCTCCTATTGTACCCTGACACCTCATATTGTATCCTGACACCTACTATTGTATCCTGACACCTCATATTGTATTCTGACACCTCCTATTGTACCCTGGCACCTCCTATTGTATCCTGACACCTCCTATTGTATCCTGACACCTCCTAATGTATCCTGACACCTCCTATTGTACCCTGACACATCCTATTGTATCCTGACACCTCCCATTGTTTCCTGAAACCTCCTATTGTACCCTGGCACCTCCTATTGTATCCTGACACCTCCTATTGTATCCTGACACCTCCTAATGTATCCTGACACCTCCTATTGTACCCTGACACATCCTATTGTATCCTGACACCTCCCATTGTTTCCTGAAACCTCCTATTGTATCCTGACACCTCCTATTGTATCCTAACACCTCCTATTGTATCCTGACACCTCCTATTGTATCCTGACACCTCCTATTGTATCCTGGCACCTCTTATTGTATCCTGACACCTCCTAATGTACCCTGACACCTACTATTGTACCCTGACACCTACTATTGTACCCTGACACCTACTATTGTATCCTGATACCTGTCATGTATATTAAAAGTTCCTGAGCTAGGGATAAATAACGTGTAGTTTAGTTTTTTCATTTACTCCAGGCTAGGATTTATCACTGATCCTGACTCCGGAACCATGAAACCCTAGAGTAAGGATTTATTATAAATTTTCTCCAGGTAAATGGTTCCAAGGATAGGGAGTAATCAATTCTATTCAAACCATTGATTTACTTCATCAACATTAATTCTTTTTTTCACAAGGTTTTTCATTTTGCAATTTTGAGTCAAAACTCCAAAGTATCTTCGTGGGTTTCATATTTTGATTATCTTTCCATGGGTGAAAAGATATTTTTAAAAGGTTTCATTTATTAATACAGGTTTCTAAGCCCAAAGTAAAATTTTTTGATATTTGATACAGTTTTGGAAAGGACTCTACTTAAAAACGGGCATCATTTTTGTAACGAACAAACTAAATATTCATAAACGATGGCGTCGTTCAGAAAAAAGAACAAACGATCGGACTTGGATCGTTTAAAGCAATGAAAGCATATTGTTTTTTTCAACCGAACGAGAAAAACTAACTATTAAGAGAAAAATGATCGTTTTTTTACTGAACGAATAAATTTTCCAAAAGATTTTTAAAAACTTTGTTTATTTTACAGAAAGAACGAAAGCGTTAAACAAACTAATTTACTGAACAATCTTTTTCGGAGAAAACGATCGAATTAGATGGAAAATGAACGATTAGTTTGAGAACGAAAAAAATAAAATTATTTTTGACGATAGAAAAAAAATGAAAAATGTCTCGTTCACAAACGATGGGAAATTAAATGAAAAATACCGAACGGCGCCCTATTCAGCTCTACTTCAATCTGCAAGGTCAGTTAACATACAGTGAAACCCTTAATAACGAATACATCGGAAGAATTTATCAAATGTCGTCTTGACAATTTTTCAATAAGTTTTATACTATATTACGTAAATTTCAGTATTTGCGAAAATAAATAAATAGCCATGAAAATGCGGGAACAGTTTTAAAAAGTTCCATATAATCATTTAATTAAAAAAACTAAATATCTGCAACATTCCATTATCAGAAAGTTAAGAATACGACATTTGATGAATTCTTTCGATGTATTCGTTATAAAGGGTTTCACTGTATAAGGCCATAAAATAATTAAAAATACAGATTAGACAATAGATGTCATCTTTTTAAGATTTAGGGGTGTCTTGGTCACAATAACCCTGAGACAGAGGCAGGGGCGGATATAAGGATTCTGTAGGGGGGGGGTAAATATTTTTGATTTGGCGCGCGAAGCGCGCCGAATTTTTTTTTACCCCCCCC
>NW_019397256.1:29131-88061 GCF_000591075.1 Eurytemora carolleeae
CCCCCAGGATTCTAGGGGGGGGTATTTACCCCCAGGATTCTAGGGGGGGGGGTAAATAACCCCAATAACCCCCCTTATTTACGCCACTGGACAGAGGCCCGAAGGAAGTTAGGCCGTATGCTATCTCTCTCTGTCTTGCAATTCAACGCAACCTGCGCAAAACTCCTTTGGGTTGCTGCCTCAAGGTTATTGTAAACGAAAACCCCTAAACCTTGAAAAGACGACATCTAGCGTTCTATTTGATATCGGTAATTAATCTATGAATAAGGCATTCAGAGCATTTCGTGTTAAGACTAGATTTTAGCTTATCAGCTACTTGCATGTGTTTGCTAGTTGAAAAGGCCTCAGATCAATACTTTTTGACTGAGTTATTCCTCCCAAAAGAATTAGGGGACGCCAACCCCCCCCCCCCACCGCAAAGGCGTACACAGAAATAAATTTAGAGGGGGGGGGGAATATGCGCAAAGCGAAATTTTTTGTTGAAAAATGTTAACTGTAAATTCAAAACATTAATTTGGCTTCTTTAATACATTGAAGGTACACAAACAGTCTAATTACCTTGCAAGTCCTACTTTATCTCTCCTTCAAACAAACTAGCAGAAAAAGACAGCAAATTAATTTATTCTTGCTTTATACTCTTCAGTTTCAGATTTGAAAAGTGTGATCGATATGAGTTCTAGGGAGGGGGGCTACGCCCCCCCTTTTACAGGTCTAGGTGAAGGCACTGCCCCCTTCCCCCCTTTAGAATAGGGTTACAAAATAAAGATCAAAATTTTATATGTTTAAAATCATTACTCCTCATATTGAAGAGCTATTGTAAAGGACAAAAGTGAAATCTAATAAATATAGTTTTCTCATACAATTGTAAAGGAAAAATAAAATTCGATGAGTTATGAGGTCTCAAAGTTGTACAAGTGATGTCGCAAAAATGTTGACCTTCTCCTTCTATTTATCTAGTTTGCAATGGATAACACTTTGTTAATCTTATTTGGAATCTATTATAAGAAGTGTTTTAAACTTTTCTACCTGAGCTTTATTTCTTATTTATCTGTTTAACTATTTATACGCTAACTTCTAATCTATCTAGTAGGTTAGGATATAAACAAAACTAGACAAAAACATACAACATAGATTATAAAGCTCTTCGCTCATCTATTTATATATATATTTTTTATGTAAGTATGTATATAAGGGTGTATGTAATGTATGTAATATATATATATATATATATATGTTAGCTATAGCTGGCAAAACGGCTGGGCCGAATCGGCTGACATTTTTAAGGAACTCACGGGTACTCTTAAGGGGAAACAATAACTAAGGGTAAAAAATATAGATTTTAAAATCGATTTTTTTGGGATAATATTTTTTGTTATATTCGATTTTTTTAAAATTCCACAGGCAACGCCGGGCACTTCAAATACAGTAATCAATTGTTTTCATAGGAATACTTACTTTGACCTCAAGTTCGTAATATTTTTAAAGTTTCATGTTGTCTTTACAGTTTCATCCTTTGTTGGTAACATTGTACATATATTTAGCATTTATTTTATAATTCAAACACTAATTTTGAATATTTCTTATGTGTTCCTAAAAATTGTGAAATACGACATTTAAGAAAAAATTTAAATTCCTTTAAAGACGACATTTTATTAGAAAACTACCTTTTCTTTTTTCCTGCAGTTCCCCCGGACCTGCGGATTTAATCTTGGTCAAAAATTTTCCAGAGGACTTCTCCAAATATGTAATTAAACATTTCTGAAATATGTTTTAACGTAATATATCCAGAATACAATGTTATATGGTTATTTACATCATCAGTCTCAACCTCTTTATTTAGTCAAGGGAGGGAGGGAGTCCAGAGTTACTCAAATAGTAATCACCGCTACCCAAATCTGTTTTGCGGCAAGCGCGCTCCTCAATTGGTAATCTCCACCACCTCAATTAGTAATCACCGTAAAATTTTGTTTTCTGTAATTTGAATTTAATGCACTTTTAACACAATTTTCTACATCTATCGGGGTTTTATGGCATCTGTATTGACTTAACTAAATTTTTAAATTATTTTCAGATTTGTTTGGCCAACAAAAACTGAGAATCAAGGCACAGTTCATTTTAGCCGAATCTTAGATCCAATTCGCCACTTTAATGACTGCATTTCATGATTGGCGTCAAGATACAAAAAAGGTCGGGCTGCTTGTTTACTAAAAATTATCTCATCCCGCCCAAAGTAATATCCATCTCCATTTAAAAGATATTTTCAAAAAACCTTTACAGTGTTTAGATTTTTGTATTCGCCAACTCGAGTTCAACATCTACAACAAAACTAATTATATGCATAGAAAGGACTTAAAATTTACTAAAAATTATCTCATCCCACCCAAAGTAATATCCATCTCCATTTAAAAGATATTTTCATAAAACCTTTACAGTGTTTAGATTTTTGTATTCGCCTACTCGAGTTCAACATCTACAACAAAACTAATTATATGCATAGAGAGAACATAAAATTTTGAAAAATTAGTCTCATCACACCCACTACTGAAAATGAAGTATTTAGTCCACTAATAATGGGTTAAAGTTTCCTCTCTATATAAGGAGTTTATACAACATTCAGAGGAAAATGCCGCAAACATTCTTAAAGCGAAACTTGAAACTAAAAAACGTAATATATTTCTAGCACTTAGTGTGGCATATTTATTGATTTATTTTCGAAACTAAGGAGCAATAAAGAAAGCTTTAACAATATTGTACACCATAGGGCCATTAAAAGAGGTCAATATGGTCTTATTTCTAAGAAAAAAACGATTTAATTTTATGCTTTTTTGGGCTGATTACTATTTGAGGTGGTGGAGATTACCAATTGAGGAGCGCGCTTGCCGCAAAACAGATTTGGGTGGCGGTGATTACTATTTGAGGAACTCTGGACTCCCTCCCTCGTCAAGGGGACTTACAATGAAAAAGTGTAATAATAACAGAAAATAAAGAACACATACAATTACACTGATTTCATTAAATGATAAGCACTTTAGTCTGAAATTATTACAATAATTTATAATTTTGTCAGACACATAACATTGAGCTAGTGTACTTAAGTATGACGTAGATACAGCTGAACTGAGAGTGTACACTTATGACGTTGATACAGCTGAACTGAGAGTGTACACTTATGACGTAGATACAGCTGAACTGAGAGTGTACACATATGACGTAGATACAGCTAAACTGAGAGTGTACACTTATGACGTAGATACAGCTGAACTGAGAGTGCACACATATGACTTAGATACAGCTGAACTGAGAGTGTACACTTATGACTTAGATACAGCTGAACTTAGAGTGTACACATATGACGTAGATACAGCTAAACTGAGAGTGTACACTTATGACGTAGATACAGCTGAACTGAGAGTGCACACATATGACTTAGATACAGCTGAACTGAGAGTGTACACATATGACGTAGATACAGCTGAACTGAGAGTGTACACCTATGACGTAGATACAGCTGAACTGAGAGTCTACACGTATGATGTAGATACAGCTGAACTGAGAGGTGTACATATTCTTTGTTGCCACTTATATGCATGATAATTTATTTGAGACTACCTAAGAAAATTATATTTTTAAATGGACTGTTGACGAAATTTTAAGTGAATCCCTGATTGAAGAATCGCATGCCGATTCACAACAGTACCCTTTACGGGTTTATTAACCTAACTATGTAAATAGAGGGTCCTAAACTATGTTGACAGTCCCTGTATTTCCTTTCGTATTATGAAAATGAATGAAAGCAGACAAATCTCCGAGATTAAAACTTGATATTTCAATAAACAAGGGAAAGCTAAATTTTGTGCCAGAAAGAGATGGGTACGAAGCGTCCTGGATTTTACAAATAGTTACATTGCTAGCTAGTCAAAGGAGTCTACCTGCCAATTTCAATTTGTCTCTGTCACCCTTCTTCCCAGCCTCCCCTCTCTCCCTCCCCCTCCCTTCCCCTCACCAACTCTCTTCTATTCCCTCCCATCTCTTTCCGATAGGAAATTGTTTACACATTGAGTAACTTAGGATTATTATTTAACGACATTGAACCTATAAAATATTGAAATATAAAACTTAAATTTTGCAAAAATGAAATAAAATAAAATTATAGTTTTACGAACACTTTTATGAGATAATTTAAGAAGAAAGTTACCAAAAAATGCATTTTAAATATTTCCTTGAAAAAGGAAATAAAATATTCGGTGTAAAGTGTAAGTACTACATACGTTCACCCCGTTTAGTACATACCACACCCCTGCATAGATGATAAACACCCCCCCCCCCTCAAGTTTCAATTTTTTTCAATGAAGGGTAGTAGAGATAAGGACCCGGTAAATTTTGTCCGGCTCGGGATCGGTCAAAATTGACCACCTGGTCAAATTTGCCCGAGCCGAGCTGGACAAAATTGACCATTTCCTGCTGCAGAAGGAAAAAATGTGCCGGGTTTTGTATCTCCACAACCCTTCATTGAAAAAAATTGAAACTTTAGGTCTACTCTATGGACAGTGTAATGAGTTAACACTGTGAATTTCAGCAAGATCTGTCTCGTCACTAATGGGTTGATTTGCAAATATATGATTGAGCTCACGATTTGAAAATGGTTTCAAATTAATCCAATTGGTGCGGGGTGCCTTAAGGATGAATTCCGGTGGGCTATGAGGTTGGAACAATATATTTTTATCCTTAAATTAAGTAAAAATAAAAATATGAATTATTGATTTAAAAATTTAAAATAAAGGATAGTTTTGTCAATAAAATAGAATAAAGATTCTTGAAATTGTATTCTAGATTTAAAATCTTGGGAATAAACTTGGCTTTGAAAATTGCAAGGAATTAAAGGAAATTTTATTTCCCTTGGGAAATTAAAAAATTGTAAAATTATTTATGATTGGCAACCCTGAAACTGGAATTCAATAAACTCTATTGCTCATTTCAGAGGATTCAATGTAGAATTCGTCTTGAGCTGCTCCGAGCTGAGTTCCTGCTTCTGGAGCTAAGGTCTCTGCTGCTATAACTTCTGTGAAGCCGCAAATCTGCTCCTGAGGCTGTGGTTTCTCTACCCCAATAAAGGGGACAGGTGATGGTTGAATGTAGCCCCAAATATGTCTTCATTCTTTCTACGGAGAAGGTCTTGATATTTCATGGTGTTATTTAGGTTCATTCTTGAAGAGGACAATTTTCCCCTTGAGGTTTGAGGTTGAACTCATATGGTAGGATGGGTTGGTTGTAGGATCAGGCTTGAATGGAGAGTCCGGTTTGGTTGGAGGATCTGGTTTGATTGAATGGTCAGGTGCGGTTGGAGGAACAGGTGCGGTTGGAGGATCTGGTTTGGTTGAAGGATATGGCTTAGTAGCAGAATCAGGTTCTGTAGAAGGATTAGGCTTGGTTAAAGCTTCTGGTTTGGTTTGAGCAACTTGTTCAATTGGAGGATCTGGATTGGTTGGAGGATCTGCTTTGATTGGAGGATTAAGTGTGGTTGGGGTAACAGGTGCAGTTGGAGGATCTGGTTTGAATGAAGTATCTGGGTGAGTAGCAGAATCTGGTTCTGTTGAAGGATCAGGCTTAGTTAAAGGGTCTGGTTTGGTTGGAGGATCTGGTTCAATTGGAGGATCAGGTGGGGTTGGGGGATCAGGTGTAGTTGAAGGATCTGGTTTGGTTGAAGGATCTGGTTGGGTTGAAGGATCTGGTTTAGTTGAAGGATCTGATGTTATAGGAGGTTAGGTGATGTTGGAGGATCAGGTGCAGTTGAAGGATCTGGTTTGGTAGAAGGATTTGGTTCGATTGGACGATCTGCTTTGGTTGGAGGATCTGGATTGGCTGGAGGATCTGGTCCAATTTAAGAATCAGGTGGGGTTGAAGGATTTGGTTTGGTTGAAGGGTCAGGTTTGGCAGAAGGTTCTGGATTGGCAGAGGGTCTGGTTCAACTAAAGGATTTGGTTTAGTGCAGTGGAAGGATCTGGACCAGTTTCAGAATCTGGTTCTGTTGAAGGATCAGGCTTGGTTAGGAGATCTGGTTTGGTTGAAGGATTTGGTTTGGTTGAAGGATTTGGTTTGGTTGAAGGGTTAAGTTCGGCAGAAGGATCAGGCTTGGTTGAAGGGTCTGATTAGGGAGGGGGTCTGGTTCGACTGAAGGATTTGGTTTAGTGGAAGGATCTGGATCAGTTTCAGAATCTGGTTCTGTTGAAAGATCAGGCTTGGTTAGGAGATCTGGATCGGTTGAAGGATTGGGTTCAGCTGACGGATCTGGTTTGGTTGGAGGATCTGGTTTGGTTGGAGTATCTGGTTTGGTTGAAGAATTTGGTTCAATTTGAAGATCTGGTTTGAAAGAACTAGTGTGGTTGAATGATGTGGATCAGTTGCAGAATTTGGTTCTGTTAGAGGACCAGTTTTGGACCTGGTTTGGTTGGAGGATCAGGTTTGGACCTGGTTCTGTTGGAGGATCAGGTTTGGACCTGGTTTGGTTGGAGGATCAGGTTTGGACCTGGTTCTGTTGGAGGATCAGGTTTGGACCTGGTTCTGTTGGAGGATCAGGTTTGGACCTGGTTTGGTTGGAGGATCAGATTTGGTTAACAGATGTGGTTTAGTTGATGGATCTGGCTTGGTTGAAGGATCGGGTTTAAGTGAAGGATCTACAGTTGATGTGGGATCAACAAGTTGTAGACCAGTAGGGGGATCTGGAATGAAAGATTTTTGCTCAGATGTTGAAGTAGCTAAGATGTGTTGAGCACTGTAGAAAGTCCAGTAGTTGTTGAAGTCCCAGAAAAAGATGGAAGTATGTGATCTGCAGAGGGAGTGGAGGAGTTCCATGGTGCCTACTCTGGTTTTATGGAGGTCGAGGCAGTCATAAAAGAAAAATTCCATTTTGGCATACATGGTTAGGATGGTTGGATGTTTGATGTGATCCAGTTATACATTGATTTTACTCTCCGGAATAGTGAGTTGGAAAACCGCAGTAAGGAGCAGGATGGGGTGGTTATCTGCAGGTGGTCGAGGTTGGGCATTTTAAAAAAATGACAATGTATAAATGAAGTTGAATATTTAATAATAAATCTCATTAGTTTTTCATTTCGGATTGATAAGGAGTGATCTTAGGGTTTGATGGAATAGTTTAAAACAATTATGAATACTTCTGAAAAATTTAACCCGGTTTTTACTATGGAATTTACTATGGATTTCAAAGTTATTTATGGGTTTGATCTTTCACTTAGTAAAACGTTTCACTATTTTGATTTTTTTTTGTCAGGGTAGAGAGGTAGAGTCGGAGAAATTGTTTGGTTTGGATTTGGAGCTGGTAAAGACAACATTACGTGAGGGTGGGGGTTAGGAAATATGTTTATGGATGACAATACTGTAATAAAGACTAAATAGACAAAACTAAACTATATTTCTACAATATCCTGTGTTTTGTAGATGTTTTACAAATGGCAGCTATCAAAGCAGAACGTATTAGAGACTAATACGAGCAATATGTTTACAAATCTTGTTTCATCATGAAACAGGTTTCTAGGTAAATATATCAGCAGCTACAGGATTACTTACAAAGGAAGAGACTTTAAAGGGAGTGTCTGGCTAGACATGGTAGTTGAGCTGAGAGTGCAGTAGTGTTAAGAAAATTGATTAACGTTTAAACTGTGTTTAATTTAAAGGTACAAGCGCAAAATCTATCTTTATAATCCTCTTTTAAAGATGGATTTTACGCTCTTACTTTTTCCAAATCAAGCTTAAAAATATCAAAAATATAAATTGTTGTTATTTATAGTTATTGTAATAGATTTTCAAGCACTTCTGCACAAAAAGGCTTTAAATGATTACAATTCAGTTCATTCTGAAAAACGGATTTTTGTCCTCAACACAGGCATCTATTTTATGATTTCATCTCAGAAAAAAATATTTTATTTCATTTAAAAAAAATAGCATTATTATTTATTGATGCAACCTAAAAATATGCTAAATTCACTAAACCCGACGATTTAACTAAACATTTCTCTGGGATTATTGCGTATCTTCTGAATTGATGAAGTCACACTCACATACCAAGTGTTTTGTACTATATACATGTAATGTACAGGGTGTCCCACGAAACATGACAGTTGATAAATAGTTGTGAATGTCGTCTTCCATACACTGTATTAGATATTAAATGCTGTTTGCAGTTTATTTCGTTTAAAAAATCTTTTGCTCTAGTATATTTTACTTTGAAATTAATTTTACTATAATATGACTCCTAAATAATATTTTTATTATTGTTTTTCGTATTAAAAAACTTATCAAATTATGGAAGAAGACATTCTAAACTATTTATACCAACTGTCATGTTTCGTGGGACACCCTGTACTAAATGTCCACACAAGAAAAACAGAAGATACACGTTTAATTAAGATTTATTTACATAGCGATAAAAAGTAATTGAAAAATTGAGATTAATAAAACGATGATAAAATTAATGCTTTTTGACATGTCATCTTGTCACACTTAGCTAAGCATATTTTGTAAACAATTCCTTAAATTGTTACAAATTTATTTAATTGCATTGTAAACATAGAGAAAACAAGTTTTCTTGAAATCCTTGGTATTTTTAGATTCTGGTTTATGACCTAGGGTTGATTCATGACACAAGAATAATCCCGGGGATTTTCTTTAAATAAATAATAGACTTACACAACATCGGTGCACTGTTTTTAAAGGAACTAAAGGTTTGGTTCATTTAAAGGGACTGTAAGCGTAATTTCAAGAGTTTGAATTGTATTTTCATAATTAGATATCGAGTCCCATTAAAGCATGTCCAATTCACAACGTTTATCCTTTAAACCTTCATTTGAAAATCTGAGAGTTGATTTTATGCAATTGTGGTTTCTCTTTTACAGCCATTTACGGATACACACTACGTCTACACAGCAGCAATGTGACAAAAATAGAAATTAACAGAACTCCGGACAATAAACGATCATCTTTCTCATTGTTATTCAGATAAAGGTACAAAGGACACCGTTGCGAATTTAGCACATGAAACTCCTCACTTGAAATTTCTTTAACAGTTCCTGTAAATGTGTGCACCGACTTCTTGCAAGCATATAAACAGGAAATATAGGTGAGAAGGGGAAACAAATCTAAATTATTGCCGAGGGGACAATTCGTAATAAATAAACAAAATATGTTCAAAATTGCAATTTAAAGATTTATATCTTACCCCTGCCTGCTTTACAGTCTTAATTTATTATTTGTATCCGTTAAAAAGGCTCAGCTACATTTTGCCTAGTCACAATTTGCCTAGTCACATTTTGCCTAGTCACATTTTGCCTAGTCACATTTTGCCTAGTCACATTTTGCCTAGTCACATTTTGCCTAGTCACATTTTGCCTAGTCACATTTTGCCTAGTCACATTTTGCCTAGGTAACAGTTTGCCTAGGTAACATTTTGCTTAGTAACATTTTGCCTAGGGTAACATTTTGCCTAGAGTAACAAAAGAGCGAATTTTTCGCCTAGTCAATAATTTTTCACAAAGAAATTTTCATCAATCCGAGATTTCTTTTTAAAAATCCGCAAATTTTTTGGCAAAAACTTCGCAAATTTTTGAAAATCATTCAGTTTCCTTTAACCCAATCAGAAAGAGAGACACATTGAAAATGGCTCCCATGATAACTGCAGGGCTTACCAGGCGGGGTAAGCCAAACTACAGAGATAAGAATAACTTCTATTATGTTTTCAATGGGGAGAGGGCAGAGAACAAGAATTGGCGCTGTTCCCAGAGATCATGCACTGCAACCCAAACAACGAGGATATCTACTGGAATCCTGGTAGGGGATGTACTCCCAACTCATGGCCATACCAACAAGCTGCTGAAGACGAAAGCTAAGACCACAGAAAAGGCTGTGATTGAGAAGTATGCCAATGTTCAAGGAAAGCAGAGATCAAAGGACTCCAGACAGAGGGTGAAATTTGTTGTAGAAGCTTTCCCTACCATGCCGAAAGCTGATTATATCCAAACCCTTGCATGTGACCAGCAGAAGATAAATAATGATAAATAAAGATCACCTGTATGTATTCCTATGTAAAATGTATTTAAAAATATATATATATATATCTGATGCATAACCATATTTTATCTTTTGTAGAGTGACAGGAATGTTAAAATTGCTGTACAGAATACAATTCAATTCATTAATTTTAATTCATTAAAATTTATCTGGTTAAACTTTAAAAAAATGTTTAATTCTTGACAAAATTTGTTTTTTATAAAAAATTATTGACTAGGCAAAAAACATGCTCTTGCGTTACCTAGGCAAAATGTTACCCTAGGCAAAAGTGAACTAGGCAAAATGTGACTAGGCAAAATGTGACTAGGCAAATTGTGACTAGGCAAAATGTAGCTGAGCCGTTAAAAAGGACTGTTCAAATTCAATCAATGATAGCTTTCTCCAAATCAGAACGATATTCTTTTAAACTTTAACTATTCATTAATATACAAAAATCGTCGTTTTTCCTAAAAAGTGTTTAATTCTGACAATTTCTTAATTTTTTCTTTTCCATAAATCCAAATGTCACTTTAATAGTGAATCACGATAGATAACAATTATTTTTAAAATAGAAAAATAAGTACTTCAAGGTTCAATTTGGTTAATTTGTTTAAATTATATTATTTTTATTGCTATAATGAGAAGGTAGGGTAATTTAAATTGCACCCCACGACCGGCGGATTTACCGACGTTCTAGCACCCTCGTACGTGAAGCGCATGAACAATTACGGTTGCAGTAAACCATTAAAGTAAAAAATACTTTTGGACTTTACAGTCGTCTCTGAAAAAAAACTATGGACGAACGACTTAAATGAAAAAACTTTGGTTTTTAACTGAACGAATTATTTTTTCAAAGTCACTTTTTATAAAACAGTTATTTATTTATTAAACGAACGAGTTTCTCGAACAAACTTTTAAGAAAAATATCGTTTTTTCATTGAAAGAACGGTTTTTTGAACAAACAATATTTTTAACAAGATGATTTTTTGAACGAACAATTTTATTGAACTAAGGATTTTACTGAACGATCACTTAGAGAGAAAAATAACAAAAATGATGAAAAATGAACGAACTTTTGGGAACAAAAGCAATATTTTTTTTTGAATGATTGAACAAATTTTGAACGAAATGGGTCGTTCAGGAAATAAAAAAGCTGAACGCACCCATCTCTATAACCATGTATACAATGTTTGTTAGTATACAAGATAAAGTATATCTATGTAAATATAAGATGAATATTTGACCAGTAGAGGGTGAATGATTGATTGACAAATCGGTGTATTGTCTTACACTCAGTAGATATGCTAGATATATGATGGAATAATCAGAATATCACAATTATTCATTCTTGATTCAGAAATCCCAGCACTCACACAGGTTTTTATAAGGTGCCGCTAGGTGCACGTAAATACACAAAATATAATCTAAAAACAAACCCAACAAAACATCAAAACAAACCCTAAAAGGTTCTCTTAAAAAAATGATTGAATTACCCTGTTTTTCTTTTTGAAAATTGATAATGTTTAAATGTGTCTCTTGGTAAAAGTGACTGGTGAAGTTTTGCTGCAGAGTCAATGAAGGAATCCCTTTAAAAGGATTTTACCAGACAGAAAAAGAATAGTTTTCTAAAAATAATCGAATTATTTGACAAAATTCGAGATTATCCCATTATCGGTAAAGTTCATTGATTTTTATAAGACGTATAAAAATATTTTAATTGAGCATACGTACATCTTCTACTGTAAAGAAACCGATTAGTTTCCGTTAACTTATGTTACCAATTGTACGTGTACTTTGCTGTATTTAAACTAGTCCTCATTCCTAATCTGCTCTAATTATTTATTTAATTGCTGATAAATATCATAATCTATGATAATTAAGAAATGTTTCAATTGAAAAAACCCTAATTGGAAAATATTGTTTTAATAGTTTCTTTAATTATGATAAAAGGAGAAAATACTGCAATATAAAGTAATTGTTCAAAAGTCGGAATGGATCAGTAAAAATAAAGGATTATATAAAACTTGTAAAGTGTTTTCTAGTAGTTCATCTGGTAAGGGGTGTGGTAAAGTATGAATTTAGAACCTTGTGGTTCAGGATATCTGGTAAAGGGTGTGGTAAAGTAAAAATTTAAAATCTTGTGTTTCAGGATATCTGGGAAATTGTGTGTTAAAGTATGAATTTAGAACCTTGTGGTTCAGGATATCTGGTAAAGGGTGTGGTAAAGTATAAATTTAAAATCTTGTGGTTTAGGATATCTGGTAAAGGGTGTGGTAAAGTATAAATTTAAAATCTTGTGGTTCAGGATATCTGGGAAAGGATGTGGTAAAGTATGAATTTTAAACCTTGTAGTTCAGAATATCTGGTAAAGGGTGTGGTAAAGTATAAATCTAAACCCTTGTAGTACAAGATATCTGGTAAAGGATGTGGTAAAGTATAAATTTTAACCCGTGTAGTACAAGATATCTGGTAAAGTGTGTGGTAAGGTATGTATTTAAGCAGGATATCTGACAAAGGGTGTGGTAAAGTATAAATTTTAAACCTTGTAGTTCAGAATATCTGGTAAGGGGTGTGGTAAAGTATAAATCTAAACCCTTGTAATACAAGATATCTGGTAAAGTGTGTGGTAAAGTATGTATTTAATCAGGATATCTGGTAAAGAATGTGGTAAAGTATGTATTTAAGCAGGATATCTGGTAAAGGATGTGGTAAAGTATGTATTTAAGCAGGATATCTGGTAAAGGGTGTGGTATAAAGTATGTAATTAAGCAGGATATCTGGTAAAGGATGTGGTAAAATATAAATTTTAACCCATGTGGTTCAGGATATCTGGTAAAGGGTGTGGTATAAAGTATGTAATTAAGCAGGATATCTGGTAAAGGATGTGGTAAAATATAAATTTTAACCCATGTGGTTCAGGATATCTGGTAAAGGGTGTGGTATAAAGTATGTAATTAAGCAGGATATCTGGTAAAGGATGTGGTAAAATATAAATTTTAACCCATGTGGTTCAGGATATCTGGTAAAGGGTGTGGTATAAAGTATGTAATTAAGCAGGATATCTGGTAAAGGATGTGGTAAAATATAAATTTTAACCCATGTGGTTCAGGATATCTGGTAAAGGGTGTGGTATAAAGTATGTAATTAAGCAGGATATCTGGTAAAGGATGTGGTAAAATATAAATTTTAACCCATGTGGTTCAGGATATCTGGTAAAGGGTGTGGTATAAAGTATNGTTTGTGTTTTCACATAATATGGAGCATGTGAATAAGTTAACCCGGTGTTGGGTTGTCGGTCAGTTTTGAAATTAAAGAATTATAGATAATGATCAAGCTTGGACACGATAAAAGGAATGTAAGCCTTATATTTTTCTTGTTTTAAATAGAACTTTTAATCAGTATTCTTTTCTATAGTATCCTATTCAGTAGTTTCCTATTCAGTAGTATCCTATTCTATAGTATACCATTCTATTGTACCATATTCTATAGTATCCTGTTCTGTTTTATCATATTATATAGTATTCTATTCTATATACTATTCTGTAGTATCCTATTCTATAGTATCCTATTCTATGGTATCCTATTCTATAGTATACCATTCTATTGTACCATATTCTATAGTATCCTATTCTGTATTATCATATTATATAGTATTCTATTCTATAGTATCCTATTCTGTAGTATCCTATTCGAATTCTATAGTATAATATTATATACAGTGATAACCAGAAAACTCTGGAAAAGGAAGTCGATTTTTAAACGTAAGTTATGACTTTTAATAGCGCATAGAACATGAAAAACACAAATGTGCAGTGTAAACAGACCCATTTTACTCAATAAGTAATTTTATAACTTTCAAGTAAAGCTATTTGCTTTAAACAACATCAAATACACTTCAGAATTGAAATAATGTCGTCTTCTTATCCCACAGCTTTCTGGTTATGACTGTAGTATCCTGTTTCTGTATTATCCTATTCTATAGTATCCTATTCAATTGTATCCTATTCTATATTATCCTATTCTACAGTATCCTCTTCTATATTATCCTATTCTATAGTATCCTTTTCTGTATTATCCTATTCTATAGTATACTATTCTATATTATCCTATTCTATAGTATCCTTTTCTGTATTATCCTATTCTATAGTATACTAATCTGTAGTATTCTATTCAATAGTATCCTATACTAAAATATCCTATTCTATAATATCCTATTCTAAAATATCCTTTTCTAAAATATCCTATTCTAAAATATCTTATTCTAAAATATCCTATTCTAAAATATCCTATTCTAAAAAAATATCCTATTCTAAAATGTCCTATTCTAAAATATCCTATTCAATAGTATCCTATACTAAAATATCCTATTCTCTAATATCCTATTCTAAAATATCCTGTACTAAAATATCCTATTCTAAAATATCCTATTCTAAAATATCCTATACTAAAATATCCTATTATAAAATATCCTATTCTAAAATATCCTATTCTAAAAAATATCCTATTCTAAAATGTCCTATTCTTAAATATCCTATTCAATAGTATCCTATACTAAAATATCCTATTCTATAATATCCTATTCTAAAATATCCTTTTCTAAAATATCCTATTCTAAAATATCCTATTATAAAATATTCTATACTAAAATATCCTATATTAAAATATCCCATATTCTAAAATATCCTATTCTAAAATATCCTATTCTAAAATATCCTATTCTAAAATATCCTGTTCTAAAATATCCTATTCTAAAAGATCCTATTCTAAAAGATGAAAATACTGAATTATGTTTGAAAAGAAACCTTGCACGCTCAGTACATTTATCAAAGTATACTTAACATGTGATTTAAGTTTGTCATTTTTCTTTCTTCTTTAACTTAGTTTATACTTCATTATATACACTATACATACAGAGTTATTCTTTAGCTTAGTTTATACTTCATTATATACATTATACGTACAGAGTTTTTCTTTAACTTAGTTTATACTTATTCTTGAACTTAGTTCATACTTCATTATATACGGTATACATACAGAGTTATTCTTTAACTTAGATTATACTTCATTAAATACGGTATACATACAGAGTTATTCTTTAACTTAGTTTATATTTCATTATATACGGTATACATACAGAGTTATTCTTTAACTTAGTTTATACTTCATATATACACTATACATACAGAGTTATTCTTTAACTTAGTTTATACTTCATATATACACTATGCATACAGCATATAGTTATTCTTCAACTTAGTTTATTCTTTATTATATACACTATACAGTATACAAACAGAGTTATTCTTTAACTTAGTTTATACTTCATTATATACACTATACATACAGAGGTATTCTTTAACTTAGTTTATACTTCATTATATACACTATACATACATATATGTAATGTCTGAACCCATTTAACAAGATAGAATATTTATCTCCATGCATTGGGGGTCATAAGGGGGTCAAAATTCAAAAATACAGTTTTAAGACCCCAAATTTTGAAAAAAAAAGTATTTTTTTCTCAACTATATCAATATGAGTATCATTTTTACTACAATTAAACAAGAATTCCGAAAATGAGAGTAGTTTTTAATTGAAAGTATTTTTTTTCTGAAAAATTAAGAATGATTTCTTAAAGATTTTTTTTTTGAGTAACATCAATATGGTGATCATTCTAAAGGCAGTTTAACAAGGAATGTAATAGAACAATTGAAATACTCAAAAATATTTTGAGTGTTTTTTTTCTAGTGGAAGAAAATGTTAATGTGTATACAGTTTAATTGATATAGAAAAATACCAAATTAACATGATGGGGGCTTCAAGGTAAGTGTAGGAGTATGAGTACCCTCTGCTACCTACAAGAACTATATACCACTGCTTATAAAGTGAAACCCTGAATAACGAATACATCGGAAGAATTTATCAAATGTCGTCTTGACCATTTTTCAATGGGTTTTATACTATATTACCTAAATTTCAGTATTTGCGAAAGTAAGTAAATAGCAATGAATATGCGGGAACAGTTTTAAAGAGTTCCATATAATCATTTAATTAAAAAACTAAATATCTGCAACATTCCTTTATCAGAAAGTGAAGAATACGACATTTGATGAATTCTTTCGATGTAATCGTTATTAAGGGTTTCACTGTATGTGATCCGCCAACTCAAGATTATTATCTTAATGAGTGCAATGAATGTGAATCTAGAAGCTCTAAGTGAATATAAAGATGTGCTGGTTGATCATTTCGAAGATGTAGAAGAAATTAAATAGTACAGACAGACAAATGCAATCTTTCAACTAAGATTGCTCTTGCAATCTTTCAACTAAGATTGCTCTTACAGGAGAATTCATTGATCAATGTTTTAACAGATGAAAGTACTTAAACCACACAAATAGCCCAGGAACAATCAAAGTTTTTTAATTCCTGCAAATTATCCCTAAAACCAGACGAAGTGATAATTGTCGATGATTTTGCAGAAAATTATAGTTTCATAGCTGCAGGTAAAGAGATGCATATTCTAAATAAAGCAATTCTGCGGTAAACATCTTTTTAATCAAGTAGATTTTAATTTTTTATTTATCCTCTCTTGTTTCAACAGGATGCTGCTCAGGGATTACAGTTGAATCGAAATTTTGCTACAATTCATCCTTTTATAGTGTACTACAGTACAAGGAAGGAGAATCACTAAAGTCATAAAGCATTGCTATGCTAAGCGCTGAATTAAATCATAGTATTGTATCTGTATATGCATTTTAATGCAAGCTTATTTCCCATATAAAGGAGATATTGCCATCAGATTAAAATCTTTTATTTTTGTGATGGATGTGCTGAACAAATAGACACAAAAGCAAAGTATATTTAGAAGAAGGAGACTGGCTAGGTGACGTAGTTAGTCTGTTTGTTTTTATCCAATAAACGTTAAAACGTCTGAACCGATCGGGCCCAAATTTTGTGTTTGACCTCACATGACCCCAGACAAGGTTTATAAATGATCAAAATTTCAAAAACTTGCCTCCAATAAAATTCGATTTCGATTAAATTTCAAGATCCACGAACTTCTTTTAAAAATCCGCGAACTTTTTTTTTGGATTTGTTTTATTTACAATGCCTACAAAGAGAACATGTTCACAATTAAAATAGAAGACAGGTGCAAAACGCCCTAAAAGCCAAGTGTAAGAAAAAAGAATGTACTTTTTATTTTGTGTTATGTAACTGGAAAGGAAAAGATCTTCTTAATTCAGTTTTCTCAGGAGGCAAAAAGAGTCCCCGAGCATGTCTTTTCATTTAGCTCCGGGTATAATTAATACCGGGGTATAATTAATACCGGGCTATAATTAATAAACTCTGAACACTAAAACATGAATCCTTCTAAAAATTACGCAGTATATGAAGAAGGGAGATAATATTATTTAGGTTTTGTGAAGGGGGGCTAATCATATTACGTTACAAAATATATGTTTATTATGCCACCTTTTTCAACCTTTCCATACTATTTGTAATATTTACAAAATAAAGAGGAGAGAGGGGTTCAATCAATCTCTAGCATCAAGAAACTAGACATTTTCTTACAGTTTCTCGCAGCCGTTTTAATAGTATTTTTTTGTTGGCTGAACTCATTTGATATACCATTAAAATACTATTTAATGAGACGTTATACATTTTAACCTTAATTATGATTGTTATTTATAAATAGTGTTTAGGTCGTCATATAAGGGACTGTATGCATTATTTCAAGCAAACCTCATGAAAATGCCAAATTCAAAACAGTATCCTCATTACCTTTGTCTGATCAAGCAGGAATTATTGGAAAAATTATTATTTTTAGCTGTGGTTTTCTACTGTGATAGAATAAACCAAACCATTTTTAACTAATAGTATCTTAGTTATATTTTGTTCTAAGGATATTTTAGAATAGGATATTTTAGTATAGGATACTGCAGAATAGGATATTTTAGTACAGGATACTGCAGAATTGAATATTTTAGTATAGGATACTGCAGAATAGGATATTTTAGTACAGGATACTGCAGAATAGGATGTTTTAGAATAAGATATTTTAGAATAGGAGACTTCAGAATAGAATATTTTAGTATAGGATACTGCAGAATAGGATATTTTAGAATAAGATATTTTAGAATAGAAAGTTTGTGAAATTTTCGCATTTTTTTTCGAAAGTGTTCGTTCGCTGGAAATCTTACAACCTTGCAGCATTTCAAACTTTTTAAATTAATAAAAAATTTAAATTTAGCATGAAGATTATGAACAGATAATAATCCAGATGTTTCTAAAAATTATTTTGTCTGAGACACAAATAATTATAGTTTTTAACATGGCTTCTGACTAAGGTTGTATAATAAGGTTTTCGGATTACAATAATGACGTGTTTTTTCTGCTTCAGAAAGCGGAGAAAATCCTTACCCTCCCCTTTTTCAACAGCAACGGAGAAAATCCGCCCCTCCCTCTCAACAGCAACGGATAAAATCCTCCCCTCCCTCACACCAGCAACGTTGTCACTTCATCCTCCGCCAATAATCAGCTACGTCATATGCCGATTTTGATTTTTGTCTTTTCCTATGAAGACGACATTTCCCGTACATTGGAGCACATCCAGAGTATCTAACCTTGTTATACAACCTTGCTTCTGACGGAAAAGTTTGCTGGAGAAGTGGATAAAAGGCTGGATAAACTTATAAACTTGGCTAGATCTTATTTATTATAAAAACTTGTCAAAAGAATTTTTCCAAATTAATTTTTACTTTTACCGTCACATAACATATTTTCAAGCAAAAAGCTTCCCTTATTAAAGACCTCCAATATTTCAAATGTATAATATGTAAATCAATAAAGTTTTTTCTTCATACTTGTGCATGAAATCAAAACTAGAGGAGCTACGAGATCAACAAGTTGTACCATAACCGTCGTAGAAATTTGACCGTTGGCCAGAGGGGTATTTTCATGTGACTCTCCACCAAATATGGTAATTCCTGATTTACAAGAGAACCCTTGAAACTATACGATAAAAAACGTGGAAGATAGCGAAGTTTTCTGACTTTAAGAGATTTTTTTTTACGCAGTTTTTATTTTTTTCTGTATAAATAAGAAATGCCAAAGTCACTTTTGCAGAATCACAAATGAAAATGAAGATTGCATGGAGGGTCACTTGAATTACGCTTACAGTTAATAAAAGTGAGCCTTTGGAGCGGTTTATAAATTTCATTCAACTTACATGCTAAGCCATTGCATTCAAAAGTTTTCATCTCTTTTATGTTTCTATATCTTTGTATTCTTTATTCGAAACTTTGAAATTCTTAAATTACTTAGTTAAAAAGTTTTGTTAGCAGATGCGAATATATAAGCCTGATATTCAAAACTATATTTGGGGAAACATATATATAAATTAGAGGCTTACCCACAAATGATTAGACTTCAGAGACGACTGTACGGAATTCAATTGATTTTATTCTTATACATTCATGGTTCTTTATAGCGTTAACATTTTTAATTTCTTTGTAAAAGACGTCAGGATAGTGCCCCAAAAAAACACTTTTTTCTAAATGCAAAGACTAGGGTCATAATTTTGGATTAGTTATTTTAAGCGATTAATGTTGGCATATACGAAAAAATGATTATAGTCAAAGATATGTAAATAAGGATTATAAAAATTTTGCTTCAATTTGTTTCGCGAAATAAGAAAAGCGTAAATTTCGCAAAAAAGCGAAACTTTCGCGACAAAATTCGCAAATTCGCTGATAAACCCTAATAATAATAACAATACAATGAAGAAGACTTTTATAATAAATTTTGATTGTTAACAAGCTTTTTTCGCATTACAAGTTTACAAGTTATCAAATAGAAGCTAATTTATTGACAGCTTCTCTTGACTTCTATTTGAGCTTCTCCTTCATTCTAGTTTACACTTTACAGTGAGTTAGAAAAATTGTCAGTGAATTAAAATATTCCAAAAGAATATGAGCTGAAGGCTCGCGTAAACGTAAAAACATCCCTAGCCCAGCCCCGTTACGGAGTACTGACCAATCTTGTATTTAACAGGGAATTAATTCTCTCTTCCAATCCTGAAGAAATGAGCCTTGAATCTGACTGATATTGATGTTTAGTATCTACTGTTTACTCCAGTACTATGAAAACCTGAATATATAATGGGGAGCAGAATATATCATGATGAATGACTGATAGATACATTATATCATTGAATAATTTATGCAGGGATAACCAAATAGTTGTATTAAAATTGTTGTTTTTGTTATTTTTACTAAAATTGTAAATGCTACTGATCATAGATAAATAACAATGCGGTTAGAATACTAGATGTCGTCTTTTCAAAATTTAGAAGTTTTTCTTTCACAAGAATAACAAGACAGAGAGAGAGCCTGTTCTCACTCCTTTGAGCTTCTGCCCCAGTGTTATTGTGATAGAAAAACTCCAAAATCTTGACGACATCTTTTGTTGTATCTGCAATGTTATTAATTTATGTCGCTGATTTTGATATTTTTAAAATTGTCACTGTTCACCACTCTTAAACCTTAGGAACATATGAAAAACATCTGATTATAAAGGTGCTTGGGAGGTTTAAAAACAGCTGATTCTAAAGGTGCTAGGGAGGTTAAAAAGGTTCCAATATGTTCTTCATAAAATTTTTAAAATTAAAGTTTTCTTTTTGGTAAAACTGTCATTTTTTCTTTTCTTAAGGGGACTGTAAGTGTAATTCCAAGTGACTTCTTATTTTAAAAGATGACAATACCCGATTCACAGCGGTACCCTGCCCAACATGAGTAAAATATGAAAGTGGAATTATAGGAATTGAACACTTTTAAATTTTAAACCTGGAAAAACAACAATAACTTCCACATTCATGATCTGATTAATTTCAAGAGTACCGTTGTGAATCGATCGCGCATTGCCATCTTTCCCCGGAAGTTCTTTTAAAATTACGCTTACAGTCCCTTTAAAAGTTAATACATTTAGGTCGATTATTTAACGGGTTAAACTAATGTACTTTATTTATTTAACGGGTTGAACAATGTACCTTATTTATTAAACGGGGTGAACTATGCACTTTATTTATTTAACGGGTCAAACAATGTACTTTATTTATTTAACGGGTCGAACAATGTACTTTATTAATTTAACGGGGTGAACTATGTACTTTATTTATTTACCGGGGTAAACTAAATGTACTTCTAAAATGTTCCGAGATATATCAGTCGGCAGTCCTGAATAGGGAATTGAATTTCTATCCTTCTCTTTGTCTGAAAGTTGTAATTAAATTTGTTCAGAAGGAAAAGAATTCAAGTATTTCTGGGGAAAAAATGTATTTAAAAAAAAGAAGCCCCGGGATTATTAATTTATTGATTTATGTAAGAATATACGAAATAATATGGAAATCTTTTTCCAAACTGGGACTTCCAATGGTAAATATTCCAATGGAAAGTATTCTGATGGGGAATTATTCCGAAGGAAAGTGTTCCGACGGAAATTATTCCAATGGAAAGTATTCCGATGGAAGTATTCCAATTGAAACTATTCCAATTGAAAGTATTCCGATGGAAATTATTCCGAAGGAAAGTATTCCAATGGAAAGTATTCCAATGGAAAGTATTCCAATTGAAAGTATTCCGATGGAAAGTATTCCGATTGAAAGTTTTCTAATTGATAGCATTCCAATGGAAAGTGTTAAAAAGGAAAGTATTCCAGTGGAAAATATTCCAATGGAAAATATTCCAATGGAAAGAATTTCAATGGAAAGTATTCCAATGGAAAGTATTCCAATGGATAGTATTCCTATTAAAAGTATTCCAATGGATAGTATTCCTATTGAAAGTATTCCAATGGAAAGTATTCCGATTGAAAGTTTTCTAATTGATAGCATTCCAATGGAAAGTGTTAAAAAGGAAAGTATTCCAGTGGAAAATATTCCAATGGAAAATATTCCAATGGAAAGAATTTCAATGGAAAGTATTCCAATGGAAAGTATTCCAATGGATAGTATTCCTATTGAAAGTATTCCAATGGATAGTATTCCTATTGAAAGTATTCCAATGGATAGTATTCCTATTGAAAGTATGCCAATGGATAGTATTCCTATTGAAAGTATTCCAATTGCAAGAATTCCATCGGAACTGTAAAAGTGAGACTATGAGAGGATGAAGAAGACAATTCTAACTAATTAGAGAAACTACTTTCTAGATTAGGTTTCAGGGGAGAAGGGATTTATAAATCAAACCTAAGATAACTTGGGATTTATATTTCTTTAAGCCAACAATTAAATAAGATAGTGTATAGTGTAGAGGAGAGATTCTATATCAAATCTAAAAACTACAAATGTCAAAACATGTAAATCTGGGAAAATAAAAAGAAAACCCAGACATTTTTCAATGAACTTAACTACTTCTGTAACAAATCAGTTTAAATTTTAAGAAGAAAAGATACAAGATTATGATGACAAGAAGTGAAAAGATACAAGATTATGATGACAAGAAGTGAAATGATACAAGATTATGATGACAAGAAGTGAAATAATTAACATCTAATCTTTTCTTAATTTAGAAATATCACTGAGATTTTTCAAATTTGTAACTGTTGTAACTTTGTAAAATTTTCGATGTGAAAAACAGAAAAGGTGCTTGCTACACATTAGCTTAATTAATCAAAATTTTCAAAATTTTGTGTTATTTATGATTTAAACCTTATAGCGTCCACAAAACAAATATATTTCTGTTTGGGTTCACGCAAATCTGCCCCTTTGTTAAAAGTAAATTCAACCTGTATGAAGCATAAAGTCTGACCGCGTCAACCTTGTTGCACCGGCTAGTCCTTTTTCATAGAGCTAGGTACAGTACAAACTGGGACGGGAAAGGTGGACCCGGCTTGGAAATTCAAATGTACTACAGCTGCCCGTGCCGGTTGACCCCTTCATTTGTTGAGATTTGCTTCTGTCATGAATTGAGAGGAACTAATCAAAGAAATTTTCTTAAGTTTCACGGATTTTGCTCTCTGCCTTGCACTTAAATAGAGTATGCACAAAAATATGACATAGAAGGCAGTGTTTTCAATTCAAAAATAATTTCTTGATTTAGAATAAAGTTTGATAGAAATGAACATAAGTAAATAAATATTTAAATAAAAATTATATTTCCAGCAAAATTAAATTATGAACATCTGAAAAATTTTAGAGATCATTTTTAGATTTCCTGAGTTCTGAATTCATTCTCAGAATTTTGATAAAGCTTAAAATCAATTTACATTTAATGCATTTTGTCTGTTAACATTAATTGAATACTTGAAACGATACAAACAATTATTGTTGGACCAACTAAAGTTGATCTAAATATACAACATTCGCTTGGGGCGAATATATTTCCATTCAACCTCTTCTGAGCAGATGCTTTGTGCTGACTGAATAGTCCTAGGGGACCCTGGGGATAAGATGGTCAACGATCTGCTTTCTCTGCCGGCAGGATAAATGCCGTTTCACTCCATTCTCCAGCATCGATCTCACCCTAGTTGCCCCTTAAACGGGAAGGACTTGCTATCTCTAGATAAGAAAGGGGTTCAATACCCTTGTCCCCCCACTACTGCAAACATACTTGGAGTTCAATACCCTTTTGGACTGGATCTGGATTGTTTGGCTTTATTCTTGATTGCATTTTTTATGTGCATCATTTCTCCGACTGTGAGCAATGCACTTATATCTGATTATTTACATAGGGATGAGCCCTTGGTTGGCTTTACAATACAGTAAACATTAAACTTTTCTAACAAGGAAATACTCTTTAAAGTTATAAAATAAAATAAATGTTTTTTTTAAAATGAAATTTGTTTAAGGGACTTTAAGCGTAATTTCAAGTAACCCTGCAATTGCATGCAAAGATGGCTGCCCGATTCACAATGGTTACCTTGAAAACTTTATCTTATTGATATGGAATGGTTTAAAAATGTTCGAGTTCTTGTGTGCTTCCATATGTCCAAGCCGTTTTGTTTTACATTCAGTTTTTAAATTGAATACATTGATATTCAATTCATATTTAATACTCAACCAGACAAAGAATTGAACATTACCTTTTGAGGAACACTTGCAATTACGCTGACAGTCCGTTTAAATTTTACATGGATTCAATATGCACTTAAAACTTGCAATTACGCTGACAGTCCGTTTAAAATAGAATTTTACATGGATTCAATATGCACTTAAAACTTGCAATTACGCTGACAGTCCGTTTAAAATAAAATTTTACATGGATTCAATATGCACTTAAAACTTTTTAATCTTTTCCTAAGGTTTCTACCAAAGGTTTCTACAGACTTATTTTGTAAGGAAACTTAAAATAAAGAAGAGGAAAACTTTTTAAGATAAAATGCAGCCATTTTAAAACAAAGTTTATAAACCCTGCATATTAAATTATAGATGATATAGATATTGTGGGATAATAATGGATAGTTTTTTTTATCCCTTAATAGGTTCGTAATATGGCAGTTTACAAGAAACAGTTAACGATCATGAAAATTGGAACTTGTAACAAAAATTGACTTTTTAGATTTTGGAACAGAATCGTTTAAAACATCACTGTATGTATATTGTATATACCGTTCTAAAAACATTATTTGGTAGGACAGATATAATGTGATATACACATTTTTTTATATGAAACCAACGAGGTTATAGTATATAGAGTGATGATGTACGCTGATCCTTTACTAATTGTACAGGCCATGTAGTCCACTTTCAAAGGTATATTACATTAAAACATTTTTCTTTAAAGTGAATATTTGCAAATTATCTTTTTTCCATCTCATAATCTGAGTTTGTTTACCTTATGTCCATTTGACAGCCCAAATTTTTATTTTGAATAATCTTTTTTGTTTGTTTATTTTCTTGTGAATTTTTACAATTCTGTTATGTTTTTTTTATCGATTTTGATGGTTATTATATCGTTAGGGATATTTTTGGGTTTGGAAAGGCTAGTGAAAATAGAATTAGTTTTGAATATGTACTAGTCCAATTCTAAATGAAATCACGCTGGAAAAAAGTCTTCAAACATTTTTAAAGATAAACGGTTATAAAAACTCAGTTTGAAAATGTTTTAGATGTTTTAAATAAAACCCTGGAATGAAAAACTAGATGATAAATTGCACAATGCTCCGATATATATATTTACATATTGTACACAATAACTGGAATTTCATTTATTTATGAAGGTGACTTCCGGATCATGATAAACAGGAGTATACAGGGTGATACAGGAAGATACAGGGGGATACAGGGTGATACAGGAGGATACAGGGGGATACAGAAGTATACAGTAGGATACTGGATGATACTGGAGGATACAGAGGGATACAGAAGGATACAGGGAGATACAGGAGGATACAGAAGGATACAGGAGGATACAGGGCGGAACAGGGGGATACAGGAGGATACAGGAGGATACAGAGGGATACAGGAGGATACAGGAGGATGCAGGGGGATACAGGAGGATACAGGGTGTTACCGTGGGATACAAGGGGAAACAGGGGGACATAGAGGATACATGGGAAACAGGGTAATACAGCTAGGGGGATACAGGGGGATACAAGAGGATACAGGAGGATACAGCAGGATACAGAAGGATACAGGAGAATACAGGGGATGCAGGGGGATACAGGAGGATACAGGAGGATACAGGGGGATACAGGGGGATACAGGGGGATACTGGAGGATACAGGGGGATACAAGGGGATACTGGAGGATACAGGGGGATACAGGGGGATACTGGAGGATACAGGGGGATACTGGGGGATACTGGAGGATACAGGGGATATTGGAGGATACAGGGGGACACAGGTGGATACAGAGGGATACATGAGGATACAAGGGGACACATGTGGATACAGAGAGATACATGAGGATACAGGGCAATCTGGAAATGGCCAATTCCCAACGGTACCCTTATAAACCTTTGTCTAATTAATAATGTAGAACATTTTTTTCTTTTTATGTTTTAAAGTGTTTAATTCTTATAACACCTATAAGTTTTCCTACAGCAGAAATGTCATTTTTGTACAAACAGAAACCATAATTAAAAATAAACAGTTTTCAAATTTTAAACAGTGATACATAATTCATACTTGATCAGACACAGCTTTTAAGGGTACTGTAAATCGAACATTGCTATCTTTAGATGGAAGATCTCTTGAAAAAACGATTACAGTCCCTTTAAACTAAAATCTTATTTGTGTTTTCAAAATAGCCGGATAAATAGATAGATAGAAGGATTTTATTCAAAGTTTTTGTCTTTTGAATATGATAGCTTATGACAAAGTGTCTATATTATGACATTTTACTTTTCTTTCTTTTTCAATATATGTAGAGCTAGAAGTTTTTACAGATGCATTTCTTATCCTTCATCCTTCATCCAGCTACTCCCTACTCCCTACTCCCTACTTTCCACTCCCTACTCCCTACTTATTACTCCATACTCCATACTCCCTACTTCCCACTCCCTACTCCTTACTCCTTACTCATTACTTCTTAATCCTTAATCCTTAATCCTTACTCCTTAATCCTTAATCCTTAATCCTTACTCCCTACTCCCTACTCCCTACTCCCTACTCCCTACTCCCTACTCCCTACTCCCTACTCCCTACTCCCTACTCCCATACTTCCTTCTCCTATTAACAGATAAGGCTCTCTTGGGAAACATGTCTGAATATATTCAATTAGTCCTCCCCCCTTTCCCCTTCCCACATCGCCATCCCCCCTATCCCTGCCCCGAATTACCTTTCCCGTCCCCTTTCCCTTTATTCTTAACAACTATTACAATTCAATTCAACCTTTTCGTTTTAAGTTTTAGCAGAAAATTTTTTTTAAATAACGGGTGTTGGATATTGATGGCCTAAGGCCCAATCAACTTTGTATGGTAAATATTAATACCACATTTAAAAAATATATATTTCGGTCTGGGTCTACATGTAGCAAATATCGTTGCAAGCACTATATTTGTTAGCCTGAATATACTTAGATATATTATATTGTACATTGTCTGTAAATCTAAATGTGCATATCATTAACTACGCAAAACTTGTTATGCGATTAACCTTGCCTAACTACGTCTTTAAATATGAAAAACCATGTATTGTGATTAGCTTAACTACGCCGATATATAAATATCCTCATAGATCTTGTAAATACGTATATTAAACTTAATCTGTAACATAGATATCTAAATACACATCAGTTGGAATAGACTCCGCTTTGATTACAGTGTGAGAGTAATTACTTCTTGGTTAGCGAATGAGAAGCGTCTGAATTGCTCTTTATTGAAAGATAGAACTAGATTGAGAATTGAGTTGTACCTGGATAGATAGAGGTCTGAAAACAGTTTTAAGACTAAGGTATTTACTACAGACACTCTTTACTCTTTAGTTCTGAACAAATAACTAGCAAGAAAATCTATTAAAGGAAATGAAAACAAATTGTTCAAAAAAAAATTTTTTTGATGTCATTTGTATTCCTAACATACTCTGTGTTTAATCTATACAGGTTACTAGGGCTGAGGGCATCTACATTGTCCTATCTGTGAATTTGAGTAATCGTCTTCCTTTTTCTGTTTATGTAATCTATACAGTGAAAACATTTTCCCTGTCCTATCTGTGTTGTCTGTACAGAGCAACCATGTTCCTTGTCCTATATGTTTATTCTATACAGGTTACTAGGGTAACTACCTTGTCCTATCTGTGTAGTCTTGCAGAGTAATCATCTTCTGTCCTGTCTATGTATACTGAGTAATCATCTTCCTTTTCCTGTCTGTGTATACACAGCAATTATCGTCCTTGTCCTATCTGTCCAATTTTTACACAGCAACCATCTTCCTTGTCCTATCTGTGTAATCTATACACAGCAATTATCGTCCTTGTCCTATCTATCCAATTTTTACAGAGCAACCATCTTCCTTGTCCTATCTGTGTAATCTATACAGAGAATTATCTTCCTTGTCCTATCTGTCCAATTTTTACAGAGCAACCATCTTCCTTGTCCTATCTGTGTAATATGTACAGAGCAACAATCAACCTTGTCCTATCTGTGTTATGTATGCAGAGAAATTATCTACTTTATCCTATCTGTGTACTCTATACAGAGAAATTATCTTATTTGTTCTATCTGTGAATACAGAGGAATCATATTCCTTGTCCTATCTGTGTAATCTATACAAAGCAATCATCTTCCTTTTCCTATCTGTTCAGTCTATACAGAACAACCATCCACATGGTTCTATCTGTAAAATCCGTAGAGAGCAACTATTATACCTTGTCCTATCTTTTTAATATGTAACTAAAAGTTCAGCTTTCATGTCAACAGTGATTTTGTGAAGAACACAACGGATAAGAAAGTATACAAAGGTATTTTAATCAGAATTATATCAACAGAAAATAGGTTGTGAATTGGGAAAGGTAAATAAAATATACATGTCAACAGTTTATTCAAGTTGTTCTAATTTTAAAAAATGTTAAGCCACTATATTTACAGATGAGGCTGGTGCTGTTTTTTGAACGTCATCTTACATATGTTTTTTCCCCGTTGTTATCTTATATGGAGGTGTATCATGAAATATGGGCGATATAAACAAAACCGTGACAAATCATCCTACCTATACCAAGCTGATAGTGACGTGGATATAATGGAACTCCTTGGTCTACTCGCTGTCTATGATGTACTCATTGTAATCTCGACCTGTAGTTTGAAACTGAATAAATAAGTCATGATAGATTGGTCAGTTTATAATAAAACCATAATAATACAAAATGACGAAACAATTATGATAACAGGAAGAAAATCAAGTTTAGTTTTAAGCTGAACCCCCTTCACCTTGATCAATGTATTGTTGAATGTTGAATAACTAGATTTTTCCAGATTTCTTTCTCAATCTATTTTATTATTTGCCAAGAAATGCACAAATCATTTGGAAAAAAACGGAATGTTATTTTCAAGAATTTTACTTTTAGAATGAATCAAGTGATAGATTAAAAATAGTATTTCAGTATACTGTTATGGGCAAATAATGCAATAATCATTACTTTATTTATTTTTGATGGTTTCACTAAAGTGACTTTTTCGATGGGTTTTCTATATCCTTCTTTATATCATATTTCCTTATAGCTTTCATTAAATTTAAGGCATATTGGAATTACTATAAGCAAGGCTTGGAGTTATAAGTTTGTAACGAATAATTAAAGAATAGTTTATTTGTAGCCAATAAACGTAAAAGCGGCTGAACCGATTGGGCCTGAATTTTTTGTTGGACCTATTTTGACTCCAGGAAGGTTTATGTATGCTTAGAATTACAAAAAAAAGTCTCCGAAAATTTTTTCATTTGTAAAATTTTGAAAATCCACGAAAAAAATTAAAATCTGCTAATTTTTGTTATTGTTGTTTTATCGAAGGAAAATGTTTGAAGATTGATCAACAATTAAAAGTGAAAATAGAAGATGGGCGCTAAGAGCTCTTGATAGCCTAGTAGTATTTAAACAGTAGTTGTAAACTTTAATTCCCTTGTCAAAAATTTGATTTACGCACATTTTGGACCATCGTCAATCTCATTTCATTCCAAACTACTGCCAGCAGTAAACAATAAACAGCAGTTTATTCGATCATTTGAATTTATGGATAAAGATATATTAAAGCTATGATTCAGTCATGAAATTTCAGAAATATTATATATGAGAGAATATTTTATTTAAAATTTCGTCATGTACTCAAAAACTAGTGTATTAAAAACGTATAATAAATATTTTTTACAAATATTTGTCGATACAAAAGAAAAAAGGCAAATATGTTGTCATGAAAATTACTTATTTTGGCTAGCGGCCACATCTTGCAAAATTCGTTGCTGTATTTTCAGTTTGACTCCCCCCCTGTAGTTTTTTTTACATAACTCAAAAAGTATTGGGCTGATCAAATTATCCGACTTTGCCAGAAATACCCGTAGAACTCCCTTTAGGCCTTGAACCGAGCTGTATATTACATGCCTGAGTCCTCAGCCGCACTGCCTGAATGACTACTTGTTCCTGTAACAAACTAAATCTTTGTTTTGACCCACTTTCAGTTGTTAGATTTTGATAATTTTCGGCATTTTGGAAAGCCAATGACATAAGAAAACGGATTGCAAAAGTTTTGCAAAGAAAGTTTCTCAATTTTTTGCATACTTCACGTCAAAAGAAATTTGCACATTTTATTTTTCTTAATTACACATCAGCTTATCTAAAAATTTTCAAAATTGTTTGCATATTTGAAATGGCACATTCAAGGGCTTATCAAAAATGAATATTTTATCATTATTTGGATTTTGCAAAAAAATAGATCTTTGCAAATTTGCTAATTTTTTGCAGACTTTAAAAGAAGAGCATAAGAGCTTTCCAATGATGTATAATTTTTCATATTTGGTCATCAAACATGGGATTTAGAGATGGGTTGAAATTGACCCCCCCCCCCCTCCTCCTGATCCAGCCGTATCCTGGTTTTCAAGTATACCCCAGCGGGGATAGGGTTAAGGTTGAAAAGGATGAGAGGGGAGGGGGTAATGTTTAAGAAGGCTAAAGCCATTTCGAAACCTTTTCAGGGTTAAAAAGTTCAAAAGACATGTAATATTTCAAAATCCTAAAATATCTGCTTATTCGATGGGTTGCAGGTTTGTAAGGCAAAAAAACAAGGAACAAGAATTTCAAATCATGGTCTGGTCGTTTGTTTAAATTTTTAAAATCTGAACTGGCAAAAAAGTAACAGGCAGGATTCATATTTTCTTTTTAAAGTTTCACCAAACTTTAGCACATTCAAGTTATGAATATGTATGCATAATATTAAAGTCATCATGGTAGCGTTTCATGAATTCGATTAACGGGCGATAGGTTCTTATTCATGAATTGGATTAATAGCTGATAGGTTCTTATTCATGAATTGGATTAACAGCTGATAGGTTCTTATTCATGAATTGGATTAACAGCCGATAGGTTCTTATTCATGAATTGGATTAACAGCCGATAGGTTCTTATTCATGAATTTGTATTACTTGCTAATGTATAAAAAATTAACAGCCCTGATCTGCTTTTAAAGGGAATAGTTTCAAGTCACCCTCCAGTCTACGTTTTAATCACTGTCAATTCCGGTTCATTTCCAGTACCGGGCAGAATTTCAACTAGAGCAGGCTGTAGAGTACAACGTACCGGGATAGTACAACAAATGAATTTCAGGAAATTCCAGTGTAATGGGGTGTAATGGGTACTCCTGTGAAAATGACGGGTCCCTTGAAATTGGGATAGATCGGCATTAATCAGCTACAAAGATTAAATGGGTACCGTTGTGAACTGAACATTTAACTCTGAAATGAAGGAATACTTGAAATTGCAAGTACACTCCCTTTAAACACTGAGCTCAGTTGAGGAAATTGAAGGAAATTATAACTGTGTAAGAATCTTAAATCCACACTATGCTGGTTCAAAATTATTTTCTGCGTGAGAAGAATCTCAATACATATTTTTACTTATTTACATGTATATAAACCTCCATTAAAGGGACTGTAAAGGAAAAATGAAAGGGGATTTAGGCTGAAAGCTAATCACTTTAGCTCTCGATCGTCACCCATGAAAGTTTTATCTGATGTTCCTATCTCGAGAAATTGATAAACAACTGTGTCAAATTTATACGAAAATTAATATATATACAATTTTGTATAAAAGTAGAGGGTTTAAATAGATCAAATTCAGCAAATAGGCAACCAATCTGAAAACGATGATATCCCAGAGAAAGCTAATTGTAACTTAGGCATACTCCAATTCTAATTTTATATTTGTTATTTCTATTTTTAATAGATTTAATTCATAATATTATTTATACGTCCGTATTACTTGACCAGAAATTCCACCAATGGCAGTGCAGTAAAGTGGTCACATGATACAGGCGGAGACACATGACCAGTATACTGCTCTGCTATTGGTGATAGTTCTGGTCACGTGATTTAAGTTTAAGATTTTCTAAATTTTACATGTATGAACTTTCGTATAATTTTAACACAGTTTTATATCAATTTCTTGAGACAGGAACATCAGATAAAACTTTCATGGGTCGCGATCAAGAGCTAAAGGGATTAGCTTTCAGCCATATACCCCCTTTCATTTTTCCTCTACAGTCCCTTTAAATCAATAAAGATGCGCTATGATTATGATAAAAATAAATAATAAAAGTAAATCAACAAGTCTACCCAGAAAGATGCGGACGTTTTCTTTAAATATAACAATTTGAGTTTTTAATTTGGGTTTCTGTCTTAAATATCATATTTAATTAATATTTAACAAAAATTTGACAATCATATATGAAATCTTATCATCTGTGGGTAACCCTACTATGTGAGAAGTGTTTAGACAGTGATCGTTACGAAACCCCAAATAGATCCAGATTGATAAAAAGTTGCTCAAATTTTCAAGACTTGGTCGACTTTGAAGTATTGTAGCTCCTTGTCACCTTTGAATTCAATTACAAACTCCACACTAATTTTAGAACTTTAAAACTCTTAGAAACTGGGAATTATGAATGGGTAAATAACATTGTTTAGATATGATTTTGCAAGTAATTACAAATTCAGTATTATATAAGACCTAACTTAACCTTGAAAACCTTATTTTTAATGAGTTTTAGGCCGTCTTAACAGTTTCATCTTTTGTGGGTAACCCTGTATATAAATTGAATAAAAGTATTTGGAAAGTTCCTCCAAGAGTTAGAGAATAAACTAGAAAAGATACGGGTTCTAAATATCGTTCAATCTGGTATTACTCGGTGTTTTGGCAGTATGTGGGCCCCATTCACTGCTGATTAGATGGAAATAATGAAAAGAATGATTATCTAAATGTGTTGTAATCAAGATACCGTTTTAGTATCCTCATCCAATTTATTGATCAGTAAAGGGACTGTAAGCGCTATTTCATGTAAGTTTGCATTGTCTGATTCACAAGGGCACAAAAGTTTTGTCAGTTTGAATTAGATATCAAGGATTATCATTTATAAAACTAATTAGTTTAGTTTCTCGTTTCCCTTCAAAAGTGACTTGCGCATTTCTACTGCAGAAAAACATAAAAAAATATCAGACTGAAATACTTTTAAATCTTGAAAAACGACAATACCTCATTTTTGACAAAATATTTAGGTTTCAAAGGTACCGTTGCGAACTCAGGCATTCGAATCTTTGAAATTACGCTTACATTCCCTTAACCCTATTCCTGCTAGGAGGGGGTCAGTTTGAACCCGGCAGTTTTTTTAAATAGCTCAAAAAGTATTGGTCTGAGGCTGTTGAAATTTTCTGACTTTTCCTACGTACCCATAGCCCTCCCTTTAGTCTAAACCCGGGCTTTAATACTAACTGCCTGGGTCCTCAGGCACACTTCCTGATTGACAACTTTTTCCTGTAACAAACTAAATCTTTGTTTTGACCAACTTTCAGTTGTCAGCTTTTGATAACTTTTAGCTTTTTAAAAAGCCTATGACAAAAGGAAACAGATTGCAAAGGTTTATTTTTGCAAATTATTAGCAACAATTCCCGTCACAGGAAATTTGTACATTTTTAGTTTTTCTTAATTACACATCAGGTTATTTAAAATTTTTTTTGCATGTTTGAAATGGCATGGTCAAGGGCTTTTCACTACATAACTGGATTTTGCAAAAAAAAATTTAATTTGTTTGAAGATTCTAAAAGAAATGCACAATAGCTCTCCAATGGTTATCCTTTTTTTCATATTTGGACATCAAACATGGGATTTAGAGGGGGGGGGGGGGAATTGACCCCGCCCCCAGCGTATCCTGGTTTTCAAATAGGGTTAACGGTCGAGGTTCTATATAAAGGTTTATTTTCCGAAAAATCATTTATACGATTTAAACAACGTCACGTCGTCAACATAATTTCAAGTTACCTTTGAAAGCATACACTATTAACACAACGATATCCTTCACAACTTATTCTAAACGTGAAAGTAAATCTGCAAGTATTTTAAAAGAAAAATTATCGATTTCCTGATATTCCGTTGTTTGGAAAACATTTTAAAATTAAGGCAACAGAAGAATATTATGAAATTACAAATCATGAGTGATATCACAGAAAATGTACAAATTACGTAATTTCATTTTACAATTGGTTTATAGTTTGTGTAAATTTTTTAACTCAAACTTTATACACTTATTTTATATATTTAGAATTTAAAAAATATATGCACAGGATAATTTAATCCTTATATCTTTGCAAGCTCATGGGGTAAAAACCTGGCCCCAATCTAAAAGTTGTATGATATGTGCCAGTAAAACACTTATACTGAAATATTTTGTATGCATTTAGTCTTACCGTCCAGCCAGACAATCTAGTGAGGAATTGAACAAGCTCGTTATATGCAACAATTGTAGCTTGGCAAGATCCCAGTGACCTGTGATACTATAATATAGATTATTTGATCGAGCCAAATTGAAACTATGAATATCAAAGGTCAACAAGATTGATTTTTGTTAGTAATGTTTAAGACCACAAAAAATCTGGATAATTATGTTTTCTTTATTGAAATTTAAAAAATGCTAGAACAAAAATGTACAAAGAGCAAAATTGTATGAATAACGTTGTTTTATTATATTGACATGTAAATTGAGATTGTGCGCGCCGGGAATACGATGGATTATCTCATTTTCCTAGAAGCCATTTTTCTGGAAACCATTTATTAAACATTTTTTATTTTGTTTGT
Source organism: Eurytemora carolleeae (assembly GCF_000591075.1). Classification (NCBI taxonomy): domain Eukaryota; kingdom Metazoa; phylum Arthropoda; class Copepoda; order Calanoida; family Temoridae; genus Eurytemora; species Eurytemora carolleeae. Next base: position 63,950 of record NW_019397256.1, read on the forward strand.
CTAAATTATCTAAGCGAACTGCAAACTTAATTTCAAGCATAGCTTTGCCTTTGTACAGTTGCATTTCAGGTTCATGGGTAATGTTCGCGTGTATCGGAAGTATCACTTTATAAATTAAAGGTCCCTTGAAAGTCTATATACAGTTCCTGTATAGACATATATATATTGGTCTGAAAACATTACAGCTAAAGAGCAACAAGCATTGTGTTGCAAATAGATATCGGGTTTCCAACTTGTAAACTAAAATTGTCACTTTCGAGTTTACCACAGAGTGTCTAAATAAACAGTTTAGACAAACTTTCAACGTAAATAATGGTTTCAGGGGATTCTATGCGTAATTTTAGTTTTAAATATTAATTTATTGGGTGGCATGGTCGATTTAAAACAGTACCACCCTTAACCCTATTTCTCCAAGGAAAGGGTCCACGCCCACCCCCCCCANCCCCCCCCCCAAAAAAAAAATCAAACCAATTCAAAATTGCGTATATTTAATTTCTCTTCAAAGATTAGGTACAAAACATTCGTCTCACTGACTGTTTTATCCAATTTTGAAGACTGCTAAAAAGTCCAAAATACCAGATTTGCTTGAGAAGACCTATTTAGCCCCTTCAAATTAAGCTAACAACATTTTCGTGGCTTTCTGTAAAGTTTACCAATCAAAATTTGAGGCAAATCAGTTCAAGTGTTCCTGAGTTATGATTGGACATACAAACAAACAAACAGAGATCACTACTTTAGATATATACATTCTCTAATTTCTATTACATTTTTGTCATATGTACTGTGAAATGCACTAATTGATACAACAAACACTGAGTTTGTTTACATTAAGGTGTAGCAAATATCGTGTAAGCATGATATTCTGTAAACCTGCAGTACGTTGAACATTATTAACAATTTATGTTATAGACTTATGCATAATTTGACATTATTTATTGAAACTGCGTTTCAATTGAATATGTAGCATGATTAGATTAAATAATGTGATATACTTAAATTATGCTATAAACATGTGTGAAGATAGCTTAACTACGTTATATCTATTCACACTAATCTTATAAATACGTACATTAAATTTTAATTCTGCTGTAAATATGTAATATGATTGTCTTAATCATGAGATATAGATAACAACGTAGGAATTGTAATTATGTCAATTCATGTTAACTTGTGACATAAGATATTTGAATAAAGTTAGTTTATAGAGTAACTCTGTACTGTTTACTGCGAGAGAGTAATCCTGAAATCCTGTTTTAATAACACAGGACAGATCATCCCCATCATTTGGGATCAATATATACAGCTGTTGAAAGCTAGGCTTGTGTCCTTGTTTTGCAATTAGAGTTCTGATTGGATTGCTTTTTGTTTAGCTAGGCTTGTGTCCCTGAGAGGCATTTAGAGCGGATTGAAACCATGTGTTGATAAAACAGGTCAGATCGTCCCTATCATTTGGGATTGATATATACACATAGAGAATAGAATGTATATTAGAGGGAAATTTAAAGAATCTCTCGGTATGAATTTTTTCAGTCCCTTTCAGCCTGAAAGGGAGTTCAAAGTGAATTTTCTATAAAATGATATTCCAGGGCCCAAAAGGTTATATAGCATAAATATGTAAAGTACACATGCAGTATGGAAACAGTACAACAAAATGGCCGTTTTACACTTTTTTCTAGTAAATTCCCCTCTAATATATATTCTATTCTCTATGTATATACAGCTTGTTGATAGCAAGGCATAAAAATTATATTTAATTTTAAAATAAATTAAATTTTTTGTTTTGTTTAGGGGGCAGGGAAGAATTTGTTTTGTGCCTGGATGCCGTCCTTCCCCTGGGACATCCAGGTTTACTTTTCCTCTGATAAAGAAGACAAAGTGTGGCTTAATGCTTTAAAATCAAAGAGACAACTGAAATCGGAGATATCCAAGTCTACCTTTAATTTTTAATAAATGATAAAAACATTTTTGTATTTTATTGGTTTTTTATTGTTGTTGTGTATGTTGTGTACTGTAGTCTTTGTTAAACCCTCAAAAACTTTGTTACTTTAAATACTGGGTTTCCAACGTAATAGATTATTCACTTAAGCGAAATTACGTGCAGTTACGCGAAATCATTTTCATTTTGTGTAATTTCGCGTAATTGGCGAAACTTCAATTTTGCGTAATTTCTACAAAGTAATTTTTAAAAATTTTGTAATGATTACTCATAATTAGCGAAACTTCAATTTCGCAAAATTAATAAGGAAAGAAAAAAAAACTGAATAGCGTACAAGCGTACAAATGAAAGTAAATATAGTATATACTCTATGTAATTTGAGTTGATTTTCTATTTAATAGTTTTGGCATATCTGAATTTTGTTTGCGTGTTCCTACAAAGATGTAGACGATATTTCACGTAAAAATCAATGAAATATTCTGGTCATAGGAAACTATTCTGTCAATTATCAAATTCCGCCCAGCGAGAATTGGTTTCAATATGTACGCAGAGTATACGCAACTGCGATTAACTTTCCTTGCATTATAACCTTGTCCTCAACCAACTGCAGTACACTCAAGGTTATCTAATAAGGTTGGTCACTCTCGATGCTCTCCAATGTACAGAAAATATCGTCTCCTTAGATAGGATTTTATCTATCTATCTCAGGAGACGACATTTTTCGTACATTGGAGCGCATTGCGATTACCTACTGTATTATTCAACCTTGAGTACACTTGATGTGTACGTCAATTCTTGCAGATTCCTATTATGCCAAATATAAATTTCTGCATAAATATATAAATATAAAGAATTTTACAAATATTTTACTCCTAAAATATTTTTACAAAATTTCACTCTTGACTGATGTGTAAATAAAGATAATAAGATCTTGATGTAATTCTGCATTATTTAAGGTCATAGATACAGGGTGTCCCTCGAAACATAACAGTAGCATGCAATTGAAGAATTGAAGGTCGTCTTTAAGCTTTGTAATACTAAAGTTGTAAACCTAATTTTGAACGTAAAATTCTAGAGTTATTATAAAAACAAAATACTCCTAGTCTTGGCATTTCCTCCAAAATGTGGACTAACTTTTTTCTACTTTTAACCCTATTCCGGCTGGGGGGGGGGGGCTCTCTGGGACTCCCCTGGCGTTTTTTAGAGACAACTCAAAAAGTATTGGTCTCGAGCTATTCAAATTATTTGACTTTTCTAACGAACACATGCACCTCACTTTAGGCTCAAAGCGGGGCTTTAGTAAATACTGCCCGGCTCCTCAGGCTTACTGCTTGAATGCATTATTTTACCTTACCAGACTAAATCTTTATTTAGACCTTTTTCCAGTCATTGGATTTTGACTTTTTATAGATCTTTGAAAAGCCTTGAACTATAGGAAGCAGATTGCGATGAAATTGCGCATAATGTTGCACAGATGCATTTATAGAGAATTTGCACATTTTCAGTTTTCCTTGAATACATATTTTGTTATTGAAATTTTATTTGAATTCGCCTTGGTATAAGAGCTTTTCAAAAATGTACAATTTATCATATTTCGCGCATTTTTGTTTTTGCAAATTTTTTCCTTTATTTCTTGGAATTGCAATTAAAAACTTGAAATTTTGCAACTTGGCAAATTTTTTGGCAGATTATTAAAGTAGAGCTGAAGAGCTTTCCAAAAGTGTATCAAATGTTATATATTTGTATCATATTAAGGATATAGAGGGGGGGGGGGATTCCTGGGACCCTCCCCCAGATGTTTATAACACAAAAATGGCAGACCACTTTTTGGAAATGCCAGGACTAGGAGAATACAATGGTTTCAAGAATCATTCATTAGCGAGAGAGAGAGAGAGAGAGAGAGAGAGAGAGAGAGAGAGAGAGAGAGAGAGAGAGAGAGAGAGAGAGAGAAAGAGAGAGAGAGAGAGAGAGAGAGAGAGCAAGATTGAAACAAAGATTGAGAGAGTCATGAAAAACTTAAATTGCAAAGTTTTTATGTTTAATGTCGGCAATATTAGCTTTACTTTGGTTTTATCTAAAAAGTAAGGAGAGAGGAAACATTTATTTCTAATGTTCTTGTAACATTTTATCTATCTCTTAGGAAAGATAAAATGTTAAAACTTTCGTACATTTTATGCAACAAACAAACATAAAGGTAAAAACTACTTAGTTATTTAAACAAATTGAAATTTTGTTGAATTTTTGAGAAACACACTTCATCTATAATGTTGATAATTTTGATAATGTTGATAATTTTGATAATGTTGATAATGTTGATAATGATGATAATGTTGATAATTTTGATAATTTTGATAATGTTGATAATTTTGATAATGTTGATAATGTTGATAATGTTGATAATATAGAAAATATTGATAATATAGAAAATGTTGATAATGTGATTATGTTGACTATGTTCATAATGTTAACAAAGTTGATAATGTTAACAAAGTTGATAATGTTGATAAATTTGATAATTTTGATAATGTTAATAATGTTGTTAATGTTGTAATGTTGATTTAGTTGATAATGTTGAGGATTTTGATAATTTTTTAAATGTTGATAATGTTGATAATATTGATGATGTTGATAATGTTGATAATGTTGATAATGTTCAATATGAAGCCAATAGCTTAAAAAACTTTTGGCAAAAACTTATGTTTTTGTTATTATTTGCTCAATGTTTGTGTCTATTGCTCCAAAATATCCAACCATTTCAATTAAATATCAAAAAAATATAAAGAAAAAAAAAATTTATTACTTTCTTTTAAACAAAGTTTTTTTATTAACATTTTATTTAATGGAATCAAATATATTTTCATAAAACCTCTAAAAAATAAATTTCACGCAAAACATACTGGTTCAAAGTATGTCCTTGCTGTATTGGAATAAACTCAGTTAAATATCCGTTAATTGAATTGTTCAGAAAAAATGCAATCGTTCGTTCCGTAAAAAAAAGTTTTCTCAAAAGTTTTTCAAAAATATATTTTTTTGTAAAAAACTATTGATTTGAAAACATTTGTTCGTAAACTCGTTCATGCAGTAAAAAAACTATAGTTTTTAAAATTTGGAAACTTTTTTCATTTAAAAAAATCGTTGATGAACGATAAAGATCGTTCAAATAATAATTTTAAATCGTTCGTGTTATTTTTCATTCGTTTTATAATAACGAACATTTTTCATTTTTGTGAATGATCTTTTTTGTTTATCCATCATTTATTTTATTCTGAACGGCACACTTGTTTGCGATAAATTTATACGTTTTAAACAATTTTGTTCAATCAAAAAAATCTATGCCCATCGTTACTTGTAATCTTTATCGGTCAACACCTGTATCTGAACAAAATATACAATACAAAATTATCAAAATCTTGAATTTTTTATATTCCTCATAAGATCTGCAGTACAAAAAATCTGCGTATGCGCATGAACTTTTTCTGAAAGGACAATGGAGAAAATATCAGAATTTAACATTTAACATAAATACAAATTTTGCCAATTAATTTCTGAAAACTTAAGTTGAAACAAGTGCCTTATAGTTCTAAATGTAGCTTTAGCCGTGTCTTAAATTAAAACCGCGGCTCAAAATCTTTAAATTCTCTATGACTAAAATTACAGATCATCTTCATCTGTACTTTTAAATATTATTAAGATTTTATTTCTATACAGTACAATTACAGTACATAACAGTACATTACATAATTACAATTTGAACCACATCGATGTAGAAAACAGTTTCCATTCAGTGTAAACAGATGTGGCTCGCTGCACCAACCAGATTCAGATTAAAGGGGAAGATTACAAAAGATGGAAAAGATTAAATCTTTATTAAAGTATGAGATAAACAATTGTTATTTTCCCCTTAAATTTCAGCAATATTTTTGCATAATATACACGTATATAAATTATATATAATTATATATAATTATATAATTATTTAAATTGTATTTTAGTGATGAGGGTGAAAGCTTTATTGTTTATTATGTGGGAACATACATGTGATTACATACACATTATATAATTATTTAAATTGTATTTTAGTGATGAGGGTGAAAGCTTTATTGTTTATTATGTGGGAACATACATGTGATTACATACACATTATATAATTATTTAAATTTTAACATTTTAAACTTATTTATTGGTATAGGACAATAACTTTTTGCAACATTTTTTAACTTTGCATAATTATAAATTCGTTTAAACATTTACATTTAACCAATTTAGAGTGAACAATATTATATATTTAGATAAATTATTTTTAAATGTTCTGTGTGCGATGCATCTTCTAAATAAAGTTGATACAAACACTTTAAGTTATATTTCATATAATTTGATACAAAGTTTTTGTCACATTTACTGATCTAAAATTGCAACATGAAACACCAAGACATTATTTAAAGGGATTGTTCAAATATTTTCAACTTTTTAAATAATGGAAAATGTAATTTTTGACATCGAAATGTTTGTAAAATTTGTCTACAATTCTTATTCAATTTTAAGGTTAAAGATCATATAGTTTTCAAATGTTTTTCTTTCCTATTTTATCAAAGGGTAATAATATTAACAATTTTGAATCTATTTTGAAAAATCTTACAATCCCTTTAAAATTATGTTAATTAGATGATAAAACACACTAGATCTAACACTATGAGAATGCTTTTTCTTTAAGTTCTGCGTGCAACAAATATAAAATATAATGTAATATGACTCCAAGAGTAAATAAAAAACAATCAAACAAAATAAGTGGATTTTCTTAAAATAAAAAAGATCTTCTGAAGAGATCTTTATCATTTTGTTTTTGATTAACTACCAAAAAGTATCAATTAAGAAGTCCTACAAACCAAACCAAAAAAATACAGCACCACAAGGGGAAAGGAACTGAGTTTTTGTCACAAACTCTACTTTTCTAATCTCTATATCTTTGCTACCCAATGTCGTAGACCTTTGATATTTCAAACTATGAATTCTGTTAGACAAAATAATCTAAGTTTGAAATATCAAAGGTTTACATCATCAGATTGTAAAGATATAGGCATTAGACAATTTGAGTTTGTGATAAAAACTCAGTTCCTTTGACCAAAGTAAAATCTAACTAATCTAGTCTAACTGCATTGGTCGACCTTGGGATGTGTCTCTCCAAAAACGTAGAATTAGATAAAAATATACATTAAGAAGAAAGGCATGTGGTAAAATACTGTTGAAAGGAAGATCAAATAAGACAATTTTATCGGGAAAAATAATCGTTGAAAGAAACCGTTTTGATTGGGAATTACTCTTGGGAATAACATCAATTTGGAAAAATTAAGGAAAAAGTCAACTAAAACTGAAATTTGGGAAACAAAGCCCTTCAAAAAATCAATGGAAAACAAACTTTTACATAAAATATAATACAATGAAGATAATGATTTAATAAATAACGAAGGTCTATTATACTGTGTACGTATAAAGATTGGCTAGAGAACGATGAAATTACCATAATTACCCTTGTCTCCCGCGTTTTTTGGCAAGCATGGCTCAATTTGTTTCCACGCCATTTTTAAATATATCATCATCATAAAATCTATTGACAAAATAATAAAAAACTTGACAAAAATAATGATTTCAAATTACCCCCAAGAGGGGCATGTTTGATGCACAATTACAACGGTCCCCGTAATCCGCCGAATAAAATCCCCAAACAACTTTTATAGAGAGATCACAATATGAAATTAAAATTTTATATATGAAAACAAGGAAATATATTTTCACAATTTTTTTTCCGACAAAGCAAGGTTTAAAGGTTTCAAGGTTGTCAGACACGCCCTTATTCAAATTTAAATTACATCGTCATTATCAATAAAACCGGAGCTAGTTTTTCATTAAAATTTTTCAAAAAGTAATCTTTTAGAAACTTTTGGGATTGGTGTTATAAAGACTAAATCACAAAAAAAGGTTTGAGAGATTCCATCATATTTGGTTTTGTTTTTAAATGATAAGACATTTAATGCAGAAGCTACAACATTGAAAAGTTAATTTTTACAAAGCACCCAATTTACACATTTACATTCAGATTACGATACAATAAGTATATGATTTTTTTAAGCATGACTTTTTTAACTTCTGCATGATTAAACCTACTTTGAGCTTTCTTTGCGACCTTTTAAAGGCATTTGAAATATAATATATATCTACACATTTGGGTTGAAAACATTAATATATATCTAATATAGGTTTTAAACATTTTAAACGACAACATACATTGAAATAAAGCATTTAATTACACACACCCATGCAAATATTGGTTCTGTTAATTACCTAAAGATACATAGTAATACTATTCATTAATACTTTAAATCTTATAAAAGTCTTGTAAAAATACTTTTGTGTAATTTTCTTTCATTAGTTTTTTAAAAACAAACAACAAAAACTCACAAAATGATTTCATATTTGTAATGATAATTGGTTGTCTTTACTCCTTATATTTAACTTAGTTTTTAAGACCAATTTTCTTATCAAATCATAATATTTTTGGTAAAAACTGTTTTCAGCAAAGTTTGAAAGTTACTCTTTCAAAACAACCAGAAAACTTTGTACATTTATTCACTCAGGGGTAAATATTTTTTACAAAAATCTACCCTCTCAGAAATATTTTTAAAGATAAAATTAAATGTGTACTTATAAGAGAATTCAAATTTTTTTAGACCCCAAAAAACTTTATATTTTTCATTATTTTTCAAAGCCCAGGGGTATTAGTGGCCTGGCCCTGGAGGAACTTTAGAAAACAAAAACAAATTTTGAAAATTACAAATGTTAAACGGACTTATTGTGCTCAGAAGCCAAAAAAAACTAAGACAAGAAAAAAATCAACAAAATCTATTTTTGAAAGAAAATTCAAAGCTTCCATTAGAATTATTTGCTGGCATTGTAATTATATATCTACCGGACTATGGTAGTTGTCTCATTTATATCCTTGGTTCTGCAGTATTTGATACAATGCTGTAGGGCTGTGGTTTAGATTTTTGAAAACGGAATCTTAAAAAAAGTTTAAATATACAAAAAATGATTTTACAATATTTGAATTTTTTATGGCTAACTGACTTAAACAATTTTTTTTAATTTAGGACCACCACCTTTTATTAAATGGTTGTCGCACTGTCAGTTTAAAGTTTTTGAAATTTTTTGAAAAATACCGTCAACAACTGGAAGGATTTTTAAAAGTATTGACAATGCCCAATGCATAACACAGTACACTCATATCTTGAATCAATGTTACTTTAGCAAAAATCAATTTTTGACCAAGTCTTTCTCTAAATTTATAAAAAATAAATTAGGTAAAATCATGCACCATGTTAGGGAAAATTTGTGTATACAACAAAAATTAAGATCATGCTTTAAAGTGAAAATATGTGCAACCTTGTGCTAAACACTACTTTTTTCGGTCGCTTCACTGCAATACGCACCAAATACCTAGTTCAGTGGTGCGCAAATCAATTCTTTTTAATTTAATTTGGTCTCTTTGAACTACAGAAAATTAATTTCATTAAAGAAACTTTCTTCTTATTTTTTTTTAGTTTGAGATGACTTTATAGCCGGAAGTAAAACAATATCTTCATTTGCATTTAATGGAACACTGCACATGAAGAAACACAATTTTAATTTTTTTGATAACTTCTCTGTAATTCAAAGAAATCTAAAATCCTGTTTGGTTAATCTTTCATCTTTACTCTTTCTCCAGATAAACCAAATCTTCTGGTACTTCCCCTGAAATACTGAGATAAATCATCCAATACATGAGGTGGAATGTTAGAAACATAATGGGAAATATGACTCGGCTATATTTATCAATATCACTAGCGCGCATGCCGAGAACTCTATTGGGCGGCTGTGCCGGAGGGAGAGGTGGCGGTAACTGTATTTGCAGTTGCTGCCGTGAGTCGTCTTCCTTTCCATTCCTCGGCAACGTGTCATGATGTTCATGGCCTCCATTCAGTGTGCATGTCATCATACAGCAAGTGTGAAACCGAACACTGGCCTGCAATTAACATTGTTAAGAACCGAATACTTTATTTCAAATTATAAATGGGAAATTTGGTCTAATGAGGGAATTTGTAGGAAAGGCAGAAAGTTTAAAAGTTTTGGTAAAAGTGTGACCTGCATTTTCAATAGGAATATACAGACAAACTTTCATTTCCTAGGGCGAAAGGAATGGCAGAGATGGTGGTAGGGAATGTAAAGGCCACATCGAGAAGGTGAGAGAAAAGAACTAGGTGGAGATGGTTAGAAGGATGGTCGAGTAGGGGAGAAGGAGTACTGGCATGGGAGGCTACATTAGAAAGAGTTCGAGAAAAAGAGAGAGGGCCGTGTAGAGGGAAATCTAAAGAGAAGAGGGGAAGGGGGATGAGTGACTGAGAGAAGAGGGGGGAAGAGAAGCAATAATGAATGATGAATGACATGGAAGCCAAAATAACGGGGGAAAGGAAATTAAGGATGAATGAATGATGAATGACATAAATGCCAATGAGATGAGTTGGGGAGGAGAAGGGATGAGAGAGGTGGAAGAGAAGAATGAATGAATGATAAATGACAGAGAANAGGACATAGAAGGAGAGAAAAGGTTCAAGATTGGGGTAGATAATATATTCAGGAAAGACAAGATAGGTTGTAATGAGAGACTAGTTCAGAATTTTTAAATAGTTTATGAATTATTGAAATATATATAATTGGATAAGAGGGGCTTAGGGAAGTTCTCCCCCTCCCCTCTTGTAAACATTTTAGTGCTATACCCTTGTCAATTTCAGCGAACAAAAATCAGATTATAGTTATGCAATTGTAACCTAGTGTATAAGAATGAGGTCAGAAAATGTTGTAGATCAAAATGAATTTTTGGTTTGAAAAGATTATTTCATAAAATTAGTTTTTTTTTATTTCCGGCTCTGAGAGTTCATATATAAAATAATTGAAAAATTTGAATAAGAATCCAGTTGGTCAAAGAATGAAGGTATTCCATAGATTGAATATTAAAGACGGAGATCTTTCATAAAGAACTTTAATATACATAGTTTAAATTCCAGATTGCAAACATTTATGCAAATTTGACATATCCACAACATTTTTAATTAACAATTATATCGAATAAAAGGAGGGGGGGAGGAGAGCTTGCTTTTTAAACTACAAACATGTTGCGGGGGGCAGTCCATTAACCCCCAGAGTGAAATTAGGGGGAACCCCCCTGGATTATTACTCCAAAGGCTTTTGACCAATGAATTTAATTCCAAACAAATCATTCAGATATTATAGCCAATAATCATCAATAAGTTTTCGACGCATTCGTATATAATTGATATTTTATAATATTTCTTATTTTTTATGATCTGAGAGTTACTTTTGAAAATAATTCCTGTTTCGAGGATTTTTGATAATGAAGACGACATTTTCATATTTTCCAGGATAGTTCAAAAATCCAGCGCCTGCGAAATATCATTTGTAAAAGATCAAAAATATTATTTAATATTCACAATATACTAATGCGTCAAAAAATAAATATCTAAATTATTTGTTTAGAGTCAAATAGATTATTTTATTATCCGAGTTGAATTTGTATTCGTTCTTCAGCATCAGTCGTTTAGAACATTTTTCTCATTAAAAACGCAAGAGATAAAAGTAAGATTAGTAGCGATCAAAAGCGCTTACTTTTCGCCATAAGCCTATATTAACTATCTTAAATCCTAAAACCGCACTTAACCCTATTCCTGCTGAGGGGTTAGGTTAGGTTTTCAACAGCCTCAGACCAATAGTTTTTTTTACATAACTCAAAAAGTATTGGTCTGAGGCTGTTGAAATTTTCTGACTTTTCTTACATACCCAAAGCCCTCCCTTTAGGCCTAAAACCGGGCTTTAATACTAACTGCCTGAGTCCTCAGGCACACTGCCTGAATGTCTGCTTTTGCCTGTAATAAACTAAATCTTTGTTTTGACCCACTTTCACTTGTCAGATTTTGATGAAATTTAGCTTTTTGGAAAGCCTATGACATAAGAAAACGGATTGCAAAAGTTTTGCGAAAAAAAAATTGCAAATTTTTTGCAAACAACCTCTTAAAGGAAATTTGCATATTTTTAGTTTTTCTTGATTAAAAATCAGGCTAATTAAAATTTTGCAAAATATTTTGCATATTTGAAATGGATTGGTCAAGGGCTTTTCAAAAATGTATAATTATTCATTTTTTGGACAAATATTTTTTTTGCAAACATTTTTACTATATAACTGGATTTTGCGATAAAAATTCATATTTTGCAAATTTGCAAATTTCTTTGCAGATTATAAAAGTAGAGCACAAGAACTTTCCAATGATGTATCATTTGTCATATTTGGACATAAAACATGGGATTTAGAGGGGGGGGGGTCAACTTGACGCCCCCCCATTATATCCTGGTTTTCAAGTACCCCAGCAGGGATAGGGTTAAAACATTGAATTTTTGAAATTGAGTTATTGTTTTCTATATCTTCTATGAATAACGCAGTATTTTCTTTGTAAAAGTAAGTTAATAACAGTTAATGCTAAATTTCAAAATGTAATTTGTCAAAAAATTAGTTTTAAAGTTTACCAAGATATTAAGAAAGGAATTGAGACTTTGCCACAAACTCTGATTTATTTATCCCTATATATACCCGATTTTTCAAACTGTGTGTAGATGAAATAATCTACGTTTGAAATATTAGGTTGTAAAGATAAAGAGATCAATTTGAGTTTGAGTCAAAGACTCACTTCCTTTCTGTTAATTTTGAAGATGAAAAAGCTTAAATGACTCTGGATTTTAAAAGATATGAGTAAAAGTGCAACTTATTATAGATATATATGGTCTTTTATCAAACATCACAATTGGCCATTTAAAGGGATATCCTATATAGGAAGTGCCCCACAAAACTATACTTATACATATATATTTAATTGTTGATGATAGTGATGGACCAAACCTCTGTAGAGTAAAATATGACCCAGCGAAACTGTGCAGTTAATGAGGAAACAATTTTCGTTTAATTTTTACAATTAAGGTGTCGTTTATAGAAAGCTCTATATTTCAATTATTTAATTATTTCATGATTCAAAATTTTTCTTTCCAGGCCTCATACTTTTTTGTTACAACAATTTATATGAGTGAAAGTCAAAAACAGATTTCCTGTATTTTTTAAGCGTATTAAAAAAAGCTTTAAGATATGTATCTTAGATAAAAAAAGAAGTTATTAGCTTTTTTCACACGGACTGGCCGTGCAGTACCTTAACTTTTGCATTAAAAAAATCCCAAAAACATTTAAATTAATATTATCAAAGTGAAAGTGTAAAAATGTTTAGGGTTAACGGACCTTTCAACGTAATTTTAAATAACCCTCTATTTGTATGAATCCAGGCCCACTTGAAATAATGTCAATTGTCCCTTTAATAACCTTGAAATCATGTCTACAGTCCCTTTGATAAACTTAAAATCACGTCTACAGTCCCTTTAATAAACTTGAAATCACGTCTACAGTCCCTTTAATTAACTTGAAATCAAGTCAACAGTCCCCTTAATAAACTTGAAATCACGTCTACAGTCCCTTTAATAACCTTGAAATCACGTCTACAGTCCCTTTAGTGAACATGAAATCAGATAAACAGTCCCTTTAATGAACTTGAAATCACGTCTACAGTCCCTTTAATAACCTTGAAATCAGGTATACAGTCCCTTTAATAAACTTGAAATCACGTCTACAGTCCCTTTAATAAACTTGAAATCACGTCTACAGTCCCTTTAATAACCTTGAAATCAGGTATACAGTCCCTTTAAAAACTTGAAATCACGTCTACAGTCCCTTTAATAACCTTAAATCACGTCTACAGTCCCTTTAATAAACTAGAAATCACGTCTACAGTCCCTTTAATAAACTTGAAATCAGGTATACAGTCCCTTTAATAAACTTGAAATCACGTCAACAGTCATTTTAATAAACTTGAAATCAGGTATACAGTCCCTTTAATAAACTTGAAATCACGTCTACAGTCCCTTTAATAAACTTGAAATCATGTCTACAGTCCCTTTAATAAACTTGAAATCATGTATACAGTCCCTTTAATAAACTTGAAAGTCCCTTTAATAAACTTGAAATCATGTATACAGTCCCTTTAATAAACTTGAAATCATGTCTACAGTCCCTTTAATAAACTTACAATCACGTCTACAGTCCCTTTAATAAACTTGAAATCACGTCTACAGTCCCTTTAATAAATTTACAATCACGTCTACAGTCCCTTTAATAACCTTGAAATCATGTATACAGTGCCTTTAATAAACTTGAAATCATCTCTACAGTACCTTTAATAAACTTGAAATCACGTCTCCAGTCCCTTTAATAAACTTACAATCCCGTCTACACTCTACAGTCCCTTTAATAAACCTGAAATCATGTATACAGTTCCTTTAATAAACTCACCTCTCGTTGATATCGTTCGTTCCTAGGAGTTCTTATATATGGGTTGGAGTTGGTTATTTTTATTAATTCAGCTGTTTCAAGGGCATTCTGTATCTCAATCTAAATAGTTAATAGTTAAGGGATATAAATTTAGCTCTAAACGTAAAAAAGAAAAAGAAAATATGTAGCAAAAATCTCAAAACACTCTTCGAAAAAGAAAAAGTATTTTAGATTTCATTTTTGGCCTTTTTTAAAATAGCTTAAAATTTGGTAATGACTTGAGTTTTTGCTGTTTTTGCTAAAACTTAATTTTCTAATCCCTATATCTTTGCAACCTGATGGTTTAAACCTTTGATATTTCAAACTTAGACTTTGTTATTAAAACAGAACGTAAAGTTTGAAATATCAAATGTTTATGCAAAGATATAGAGATAAGAAAATAAGAGATTATATAAGGAGTGTTATTCTTTGTAAAAATAAAACACTATTCATGTATAAAATTAGACCAAAAACATTATTAGTTTCGCCACCATTTAAAAAATAGAATTGAATACTTTTGGGGAATCAAATTACTTTGCATAAAGATTTTCGCATCGGGTCCCCGGTCTATTTCATTTTAAGTTCTTTTTCAATTTCTTTACTAGGGAAAACTTTTTATATTTTCTTTATTTTTACTAATATTTTGTTTCGCGTGCTTTGGTATTTTATTTTTTAAAATTTAATAAATGTGATATAATTGCTTCTTTAATGCATATAATAGGCTTTTTAAAAAAGCAAAAACAGAAAAGTATCTAAAAGTTAAATTAATTTGTTTTGAAAATTGAAATATATTTTTAAGAAATATTCATACAAATTGTTAATAACATCCGGAAATCAATGAAACTTTATAGCATCGTGCGACAATTTACCGCTTATTTAACACTTTAGTCCATGATGATTACTTTACAGCACGTATTTAATGCAATTTGCAAAGAAGTGTCAAAGATTAATAAAGTACACATTAGTTTAATAGAACTTTTTTTAGGTGATAATATACCCCTTGGATCTGCAAATCCTGGATTCTAGGACTTAAATCTTACACAACAAATACACCTGTTTCAGTTGATAATATGCCTTTTGGATATGCAGATCCTGGATTTCAGTTGATAATATACCCATAATATACCCCTTGGATCTGCAGATCCTGGATTTCAGTTGATAATATACCCCTTGGATCTGCAGATCCTTGATTCTAGAACTTAAATTTTACACAACAAACACACCAGTTTCAGTTGATAATATACCCCTTGGATATGCAGATCCTGGATTTCAGTTGATAATATACCCATAATTTACCCCTTGGATCTGCAGATCCTGGATTTCAGTTGATAATATTCCCCTTGGATCTGCAGATCCTTGATTCTAGGACTTAAATTGTACACACCAAACACACCAGTTTTAGTTGATAATATACCCCTTGGATCTGCAAATTCTGGACTCTAGGACTTAAATTTTACACAACAAACACACCTGTTTCACTGCTTCTTGTCGTTTTTCTTCCAGAACTTTCTGCATCGAAAGAAACCGGTTTTTTCTTAGCTGAATCCTCTTATCCGTGTACCCCACCATAGCGTACTCTATGAGGGCTCCAAAGACCATGAAGAAGCAGACCTCCAGGTAGATATCGATAGACTTCATGTAGGAGATCTTAGGCAGAGCAGCATTGACACTCGCCATTAGGGTTGTCATGGTCAGCACTGTAGTTACACCCAGTCCAACTCTAGAATAGAGAAATAATTAAAGGAACTGTAACCGTAATTAGGGTTGTCATGGTCAGCACTGTAGTTACACCCAGTCCAACTCTAGAATAGAGAAATAATTAAAGGAACTGTAACCGTAATTAGGGTTGTCATGGTCAGCACTGTAGTTACACCCAGTCCAACTCTAGAATAGAGAAATAATTAAAGGAACTGTAACCGTAATTAGGGTTGTCATGGTCAGCACTGTAGTTACACCCAGTCCAACTCTAGAATAGAGAAATAATTAAAGGAACTGTAACCGTAATTCTAAGTGACCCCCCAAGATGACAAGAGTTCGATTAACAACAGTACCCTGAAAACCTTTATTTAATCAAGAATAGCGGAGATATTGTAATTTGACTTGGTTTAAAAGTGTTTAATTCTGATAATAACTACAACATAAGTTGTTGCAGTAGAAAAGCGCAAGGTACTTTTGCAGATAACATGATTAAAAATTATGAATTTTAAACGTTTTAAACAATGAAATGTAATTCATATAATTGATCAGACAAAGTTTTCAAGGGCTCCTTTGTGAATCTGGAATTGCCATCTTTGCATGCAGATCGGAGAGTCACTTGAAATTATTTTTTTGTATAGTAAAAGCATTAAAATCTGTTCAGGAAAAATACACCAAGAAAAAAAACAAGGAAAAAACTTTTTTCCCCTTTTGTTTGACTCTAATGAAAATTTAGAAAACCACTGTGTTTCCATCAGAAGTGGGTTTTACTTTCGCGGAATTTCGAGCCCTTCCGCGCATCCGCACAATTTCGCAAAATTCCGCAAAATTCAGCACAATTTCGCACAATTCCACACAATTCCACACAATTCCGCGAAATTCCACGAAATTAAAAAAAAAGTTGCGCATTATTCTGCACAACATAATTCCCATTGGAAACCTTACATAAACACTATGATTATGGGTGCGAAGCTTTCTGAATTAAATTGCATGTTTACCTGGCCGGGGCAGCTCCTCTATTCAACCAGAAAGAAACCCAAGACATGACAACTATTAAACTACTCGGGATATAAACCTAAACAAATTATATTTAAAGAAAATGTTCTACTTTTTGAACAAACACATAAAGTTGGGATTAGAAAAACAAGTGGGTTAATTTTATAGCTCAATTATGTTTATCAATAGTGTGAACAATATCGTTGTTTTTTAGCTATCAATTATTAAAGTGTTCTCGGACATAGTTTCTGTCGGAGAAATACTCAATTTACTTTAGAACAGAAATCACAATTAAAAATAATGAATTTTAGCGAGACAAACATGGATATCTCTTTCATTCTTAACGAGAAAATACAAAGCTTTAAGGAAATCGTTGTGATGTTAATCTTTTACATTTTTTTAACCATCGTTACGTTATGAAAACGACGACAAAAATTCGAAAACGAAAGATTATTTTAAAAACGATAGTTTTTTAAAAAGTTTGTTTTTTAAAAATGATCGTTTTGAAAACGTTCGCTTTTAAAACGATCGTTTTGAAAAACGTTCGTTTTTTAAAATTTTATAAAATAAAAAAAATGGAGGAAAGGGATCTTTGTCGTCAAAAAAACTAATATATTACTTAAATAAACAATTTTAGATAATTCAATTAAGATTATTTTTTATTTGATAATATTACTTTTTGTTACGCGAGCCATGCTGCGTATAGAAAGTCTGTTTGTCGCCCCTGTGTGTTTCTTAGTTCCTCCTGAAGATCTGTACGGAATGTATTGTGAAAGAACTAGTTTAGGAACTGTTTACAGTCCGACTGCGCAGACGCAAGATTTCTCGCGGAATAGTAAATTATGAAGAGCGTTGAGAGATTCACAATCTCAACACGATTCACAATCTCAACATAATATTTTGCAACATTTCCATCAAAATAATTAAACTATGTACTTGGACAATATAATAAATGCACTAAAGTTTTATTCTGCACCAAGGGCCCGTTAGAATAATAATAATAAACATGGCATAACGTTTTACACCCTCAAGTTTTACAAGTTTTCAGCATGCAAAGCTAGAGGTACTTTGCCAAGAAACTATTAAACTCAGCGGTAAAATTGTTTAAGGGAGAGTGAAAATGATATGAATGTATATTTCATAATTTTGTGGCCTAAGTTAGCTTCTGTAGATTTTGACTTAAAAAATTTGGTTTTATTCAAATTTGGGTGACTTTTTATCATGCATTTTTAGTACTCGCATTTCATGACCTCGAGTGCAAGAAGTGTCTTGTTTGTTTAAACAAACTTGAATTCAAACATTAAACAAACAAAAAAGTAAAAATCCCGGCAAAATACTTAATTGTCCCGCATGATAACACAAGGCAGTTACATAAATTGACATTTGATAACAGATTGGGAACACAGATTTGTCTGGATGATTTTTTATGATAAATTCTGATTCGAAAACCGTTTTTTTCGAAAATTAAATTGATTTTTTACCTAAGCTCAATCATAATTTATCAATTATTTCAAAAGGGTTTTCGAATTTGAATTGAATTTAAATTAGAAAGCAAGGTTAGTGTAGTGAAGTAATTTTAAAATCGAAATTTTGTTTATTTGAGATTTGAAAAAATCATAAAATGCCTTAATTTTTGAATTTTAGGCATATTGGTTTTCACTTTCACTTTACCCAACTTTTTGATTTCTTGAACTCCTGTCAGTAATGGAGAATAATTATTGAAATTTCTCTTTTACAAATAAATGAATAATTATGGTCAGCCGTCAAACTTAGCGCGATGTAAGTGTGCAAATCTATGAATAAATTATTACCCTTGTGGTGCTTAACTTTTGCATTAAA
Source organism: Eurytemora carolleeae (assembly GCF_000591075.1). NCBI lineage: Eukaryota > Metazoa > Arthropoda > Copepoda > Calanoida > Temoridae > Eurytemora > Eurytemora carolleeae. The sequence goes on from NW_019397256.1 coordinate 82,918, forward strand.
AAAATCCNAAAATATCTTTTATATCCCAATAATAATAAATTATATGATTATGGTTATATACAACGGTAGTATTGTTATATGATTCGTATCTAATATATGTTTTATTTATCATAAATCAAACTAGAAATAACAATGTTCTTGGACACAATAATATATTGGACAAACACACATTATTATATTTACAAACCATATTGGCTTTGTTTCTTTATTGATTCCAGAATTAAAGGGATTATAGACGTACAATCCAGTTAATTTCATGTACCGGGCTGAATTTCAAGTAGCCAGGGCAAGCATTACAGTACAAATATAGACTATATGAGGCAAAACGGGACTGTCGTTTGGAAAACCCCTTCAATACATGTTTATAACCCCTTCAATACATGTTCATAACCCCTTCAATACATCTTCATAACCCCTTCAATACATCTTCATAACCCTTCAATACATGTTCATAACCCCTTCAATACATCTTCATAGCCCCTTCAATACATGCTCATAACCCCTTCAATACATCTTCATAACCCCTTCAATACATCTTCATAACCCCTTCAATACATCTTCATAACCCCTTCAATACATCTTCATAGCCCCTTCAATACATCTTCATAACCCCTTCAATACATGTTCATAACTCCTTCAATACATGTTTAGAACCCCTTCAATACATCTTCATAACCCCTTCAATACATCTTCATAACCCCTTCAATACATGTTCATAACCCCTTCAATACATGTTCATAACCCCTTCAATACATGTTCATAACTCATTCAATACATGTTCATAACCCCTTCAATACATGTTCATAACCACTTCAATACATTATCATAACCCCTTCAATACATCTTCATAGCCTCTTCAATACATGTTCATAACCCCTTCAATACATCTTCATAACCCCTTCAATACATCTTCATAACCCCTTCAATACATGTTCATAACCCCTTCAATAAATCTTTATAACCCCTTCAATGCATCTTCATAACCCCTTCAATACATGTTCATAACTCCTTCAATTCATGTTCATAACTCCTTCAATACAACAAAACATGTTAAATAATTTTGCTAGATGTTTATTGGCAATATGGTAGGCACATTTGTTTGCAATAAAAAAGTACATAACTTTGTTTTCACCCTAATAAAACATATGAAAAAATAAGAATAGATTAAAAAATTAAAAAGAAACGAAGAGAGATCAGATTATAAGTCTTGAAATAATTAGCTAAATATTATTTTAACTTATTTACACGAATATCTATATCAAATCTGTCTAACAGAAGAAATCTGTACTAACATTAGAAAACGAAGAACTTTCTATTGCATATCTAAAATGAAAATTCGTGGAAAAAGGACTTTTTTTCGCCAGCTTGCCATTTTGCATTTGTTTAGATTTGTTCCAACAAAATTCTTCTTCAAAATTATTCAATACTTTGAATTTGATACATTAAGGAATCATATTGGTATTAACATTTTAGTCTTAGCGATCGTACATTTTAATAATTTGTAATTATAAAACGTCGAAATAAAAATCAAAACCTTTTTTAGGTTTATACTTATAAAGTTTTTCTATGAAATATGTATTAACATATTTAATATCTGTGTAATGGTTTACATGTCTAGGTTTCATGAGATTGTATATTTATTTTAAATATATAGATATCGAAAACAGTTTTATGTATTATAATGGTTTGTATTGTATAGTTTGAAAGTTTATGGGGGTTTGATTCAATATAGGAAAGTGTAACAGCATTGTTTACATAAATAATAATATTAAGATAAAAAAATCATCTCAACAAAAACAGAAGTTCAACTTCTAGATTGTTTTTTTAAATTCCCATTACTTGCATATGCTCCCTCCGACCAACATTTTATGTGACTCTTTGTTTAAAGAATGGCAAGGATGGCAAGTTTGTTTCACAACTGTAACCTAACAGGCTTTGACAATTCAATACTAAATTAGATATCTATAGTTTCCTATTAAAAAATTACAATTTTCTTGGTTGGTTTTTTCCTCGTAATTACTCAATAACCTTGCAAATTTGTGCTTTAGAAAAAATAAAGGAGAATTGTAAGATGTAAACACTTTCAAGGTAGAAAACTACAGTATCCTCTACGTCAGTTGAGAAAGGTTTATTAGGTATCCTTGTAAATCGGACATACCACTTTATCAATATGGATGGTCACTTGAAATTTAAATGCCAGTCCCTTTAGCTCTAATTCTTGCTGGACTCTTAGAGAGGGGGGGGGGGAGGCCTTCTTATCGTGTTATTTATCTATTACATCTCGACAAACAAATGATAAAAAAAGTTTCAGAATCAAGGATACCTATTTAAACAGCCCCTGACCACGCAGAATTTTAAACATTATAAAGGTCAAAACTGAGAACATCAAGTGCAAATTCACTGCAGGGATTTTGTTAGGTTTTGACAACTGTCATTGGTCCGTCAAATTCAGCTTAATAGGAGCAAACAAGTAAAGATAAAGAAAAGTTTACTGCAAGAGCATAATAATGAGCTAGATTTTGATCCTTTAGTTCACAGAAAAGAGTTCGAAGGCCGAATTTAAAGAATTTGAGCCGCGCGGCTTGGTTTTAAGCATCGGCTCAAACATGGTTGGTTCCACTTAAAATAGTATTCAATGTTTCAAGATTTAAGCCGGCGCTCAATTGAAACCGGTTTTTGGCGGATTTAAGACGCGGCTCAAATTCATTAAATTCGGATCCACATCGAAATGCATAAATAATTATTTACCCCATAGTTTAAAAAAGAATTATTTTTGGGGCTGAATTCCATTGTGTCTAAATTTTTTTTTGTAAATACGAAATTTAATAAAAGACAATGAGCGGTTTATTCGTAAATTTTTCAATGTTCCATCTCAGTGCGTTTTCTGCTACCGCCCCCCCCCCATCCCCCGCCAAAAATGTTTTCAATAATTTAAATTTTTTATCGATCTAAACTCCCAATAGGCATTATTTCAATAATTTCGCATTTTATATGTATATATATATTTATGTTTTTATTTAGTCTCCTTTTCAAATTTTTCATTTTTTGCCATTAAACCTCGTTGCATAAAACTAATATTTATATAAACTCTGTCTGATTTGATTGAGGTTTTTAAAACAAATTCACTCTCTCCCCCCACACCCCCACCCCCTCTCCTCCTACTTCCTTTTTATCAAAATTCTTTTTTACTTAAAAAAAATGAGCTTTTGCCGCAAACACAATTTCTTAATTTGTTTTCACAGAATTTAAAAATTTAAATATCTAAGGTTTATAATATTGGGTTGTAAATACATAGAGATTAGAAAGTTTCAGTTTGGGGAAAAAACTGTTCGTGGATTACAGCATTTTTAAGAACATGTTATTGACTACAATATATCAGCGATATAGATAGTTATTTGTTAATTACAATGAAAAAACATTTGGAGGGCCAGGCAACCAAAACAACAAGAAATGGTTAGGTTGTGTAGCTCTGGCAATGAATAATTTATGTATAAATTAAATAATTTAAAATTGTATTGTCAATGTCAATATGGTCAATAACGTCTTTATCATTAATGAAGAAAATGCAAAAAAATTAATAATTATAGAATTCCTCATAACATTAATTTAGGGAAGAAGGACATGGAAAGAATCACTAATTTATATGTTCTCATTACATATGTGATTCATAAATATCTACTTGTAAATTGTACTTTCAAACAAAAAATGAAGAAAGTTTCTTTTGATGTTTTTGTTTCCCTTTTCCTCCTAAGTTGTACAAATTCTTTAAATTAAATAAAAATATGAAAATGTATAAACTTGCAAAGAAATTTAGTCTTTTATTGTTAATTAAATTTAAAGAAAATGAAGTTTTCTTTGATTTCGAATTCTATTGAAATACTAGCGAATGAAAGATAATTGTAAAAGTATCCTGTGCAAGATAATAAACTTGTTAAACAACTAAAGATGAAATATCTAACAATGCCAAATATATTAAACTTAATTTAATAATGAGAACCTTGTTAAAAGTTTACCATTTCTAAAATTGTAAGTTACAAAAATATTTTTAAATGTTTTCCTACTTTGCTTTAATGACTGTTTACGTTTAGAACTTTATTGCACGGTTAGCTAAAGTTGATCAACGTCCAGCTTACAGTATTTTCCAAATAGATTGTCAACCTATTTGAAATTTTCTGATTTTTTAAAAAGTTACAGACTACAATTTGTTAAAGATCTAAATTTTTATATTTTTTTTCCATGGACTGGCATTTTTGTTTGTTAACGATTTCAAAGGTTGTTGCCATTTGTTAACAGAATCTTTCGTTAATTAAAGAAAACTTGCCGTTCGTTAGCTAGAGAATGCCCATCCATATTTACAAGGATGACTGCTTGGCTGATTTTATTAATTGAGCATTTCATTTTGGAAACGAACTTAGGACTACTTAAAACGAAGCTTCTGCGCTATATGTTCGAATACTTTTATCATAGACATCTTCCAATTAGTCCTAATGGGATCGTTGTGAATGGACCCGTCACTGCAATAAATAAAGGGTCTCTTTAAATAACGTGTACAGTCCCTTTAAGCAAGCTCTGTAAGATCTGCATACTTTCCCTATATGTTTAAAGCATAATATAAATAAAGGCAGCTAATTCCTTGTTAATCTTCTTCAGACTATACATCATTAATTTTAATAGTTTAGGCAGACTCTTTGTTTTGCTTTATTTAATCAACACCAGTTAATTAATCTTGCTTAAAACCCATTGACCTTTCCCTCCCTCCTATTCTCCCTCTATACTTACCGTCCCTCTACTCACCCTCCTATTCTCCCTCACTTAGGGCCAAAATGGCAATATAATGATTTGAAGATAGATAGATAGAAATTCGTCCCGGTACAACGAAATATTCATGCACCGGCCCGACTGATGGTACGTATCTTAAAAAAAATTCCAAACCAAATATTTTTATATAAACAAACTCCATGTGTGATGGTGATAAAACTTGATTTTAAGTATTTTTATAATATTATAGTCTATATTTCGACTATAATATCATACAGTTGATATAGCCAATTGTTTAAGTGATAGTTTGCATATATAATCAATTTAATTTAACATTATGACGCATACTTAGGAGAATAAATCGGCCTCTCTGAGAACTCTTTTGC
>NW_019397257.1:0-43644 GCF_000591075.1 Eurytemora carolleeae
AAATTTTATATTCTCATTTTGGATTTTGAAATCTCACTACCGCCAATACCAGAGTTTGAAAATAAAAGTTGAAATTTTATATTCTCATTTTGGATTTTGAAATCTCACTACCGCCAATACCACAGTTTGAAAATAAAAGTTAAAATTTGTTATTCTCATTTTGGATTTTTAAATCTCACTTTTTATTTTTTTCATGAATATCACTACCTTAGAACTTGACAATATATACTTTTATTTTATAAAACTGGGGCATTTTATACCTACAGATTGATATGTGCCTCGAGGTAGCCCCAAATAAAATAATCCATCGGAGTAAGGTCGGGGCTGCTAGGAGGCCATGGTGACGAGGTCGTGGCAATGCTCTTAGAGCCAGGCCATGGACATATTTGGACTCATCGCATGGAGCATAGGCATGATATCAGACCCAGGGGCGACCTCCAGCTTTGCAGGTGATCCAAGACAACCATGACCTCGAGGTAGGAGTTGGTGTTGACCCTTTACCCGACCTGTAAGATGTGTGGGGGCATGACATCACCCTCATTGGAGACCACACCGAGCACCATAACCATCTTAGAAAATTTGGTTTTCATCACTTTAAGAACATCCTTAGGGCAGGCAGCGATCCACCTGCTTTTCTGCTTATTCTACATTTGATCCGTGCAGAAACTTTTGTCGTCTGAAAAGAACCAGATCATGTTCTTCTCCTCGGGGTGCTTGAGCTAGTTCTAGAGCTTTGTGGAGTTTAGGAGCCTTCGACACATCTTCACTCAGCCTCCTTAAACACAATATCCAGTAGATCTGCGTAAACTTTCGCCATGATGCAAGAAATACACTGATTGAATCCGCATGATAAATATGTTCTTGCGGGATTTCTAAAAATCGGAATAAATGCATCATTAAGTTTCAGCGCGACCCGGAGCATGGGCACCAATTTGAAGTTCAAGCCCTGTCTTTGAAAATCTGTTTTGATGATTTAAATGTTTACAATATTTGTAAAGGATTTATGGTAATCAACATGCAAATTGCAAAGAGATTACTAAATGACTGTATGATGTAAGCCTGCCTTATTGTTCGATATACTATCACTTAGAATATATACATAATTCCATACTTTTTATAGGATACACCGGCCTTGGAAGAATTCTACAAGAGCCAGGGAGCCTTTAAAGAAGGTTTTATAAGATTCCAACCTGGGGGCTGTGTATTGCCGCGCTGTTTCACTAGAATTCATGATTCCATACAAAATTTTGCTGTTAGAGAAGACGACATTTGGATTTCGTCTTTTCCTAAGTGTGGAACAACTTGGACCCAGGTAATCATGAAATTATCATGGATTTAAAAAAGATTTTAGTTTTCTAGCTACTAGGGAACTCGTAAATCATGAGACGAAAATCGCGACCTGAAAAACTTTTAAGGATCGGATCTTATATGAAGGTTGATATTGGTTGATGCATTGAATAAAAATGATAATAAAAATAATCATTATAATGATAATAATAGAGTTTACAGATAGAAAGTAGGAGAACTGGAGTTTACAAATAGAAAGTAGGAGAACTAGAGTTTACAGATAGAAAGTAGGATAACTAGAGTTTACAAATAGAAAGTCGGAGAAACTTAAATTTGTAAAAGGGACCAGGGGGGGATTTTTTTTAATGAAATAAACTATTTTTTATTGTCAAGGTGGTGGTCTTAAAGTGTAAGTGCGTAGGAGAGAAATCGACGATTTTGCAGCTAAATTTGCTTATAAATTGAAGAATTAATAAACAATGTAATTTTTTAAAATTTTCTCCTTTAGAACAGTACTCGGGATTTCCAAAATGATATAAAACATCATTCTAAATTAAAAACTGAGGATTTAGAATGATGTTTATAAAAAAATTTTAGAAAAAAATTTGATTAAAAAAATTTTATCAAATTTTTTTGGGGGGAATTTTTCTTAGCTTCATATATATCTATTCAAAAGAAAAAGAGCACCTCTGAACAATTTTACAGGGCCACTCTAGCTGGCTTGGCTCTTGAACTTGTTGGCCGGGGTACCCTGATTTGGTTCTACTCAATTGCCGGTGGAAGACTGAGTTTTTATTCAGCAGAATTGTTTATGATGCAATCAAACTCTATCAACAATACCTTTCCAACAAGCTATTAATCACGGGAATTCTCCAATAAATAAAGAAATTACACTATCAATCGCATTCTTGAATAAATACACCTCGTACAGGAGGTGGTTTGGAATATTTTTCAATGATTAAAATATCTAGGAGATGGTTTGGAATATTTTTCAATAATTAAAATATCTAGGAGATGGTTTGGAATATTTTTCAATAATTAAAATATCTAGGAGATGGTTTGGAATATTTTTCAATGATTAAAATATCTAGGAGATGGTTTGGAATATTTTTCAATGATTAAAATATCCAGGAGATGGTTTCTGGTTATCAATGATTATAATTATCCAGGAGATGGTTTGGAATATATATCAATGATTATATATCCAAGAGATGGGTTCTGGTTATCAATGATTATAAATATCCAGGAGATGGTTTGGAATATCGTGAATAATCTTGATTATGAAACTGCAAAGAAAGTATCCCTGGAGGATCGAGTTCCCTTCCTTGAACTCACAGGGCTTCTAGAGGTAAGTGAGATAAAGGGAAAGACTAGAAAAGAGTGAGTGAGAAACAAGTGAGGAAGTTTCACAATGAAACACTTTTCTCCTCAGAAAAACGACGGCTTTTATCACATTATTTATTATATAAAGGTTTTTAATTAAATGGTACTGTTGTGAAGCAAGCATGATTCTCTCCAAGGGTAGCTGTTGATCTTAAAATAATTTTTTTTTTCAGGAAAGATTTTTTGATGTTGCAGAGGCAGAATCTAAAATTTCAGGTTAAATTGTTGTTTTATCCTTGTATAGTTTTTCTTTAAATCATAATTGGTATCATTATTATCATAACTGTTATTATCATTATTGGCATTATAATATAATTCTTAACAATTTTAATAGAATAATTTCAAGTATCTAAAATATTTAATAGCCTCAACACAATAAAACGGGTTGGAACTTTGTTACATTTGACACTAATGACGGTATCCCTTATGTCTTTAAAATTTCATTGCATGGTGAACTAAGGTCAATTTGAATTCGAACCTGACCGACTCCTTGTACCGGCCCCAGAGACGCGCGGCAAGTACTGCCTATCCTATGCCGGCTCGGTTTCAACTTTGATGCGCAGCCAGACTTTTCACAGTATCCGGCCAATCATAGGCCTTTTTGAACTATCCCACTAGCTTAGATTAATCTGATTGTATTTGATATTCTATTTGAACATCATTATTTATTTTATTATTTGATTGTTTAGGAACTGGTTTAGTTAACTCTGTTCAGCAGTCAGCCGCTATTTCTAGTCCAAGGTTTATCAGACTTATTATTTAGGGACCTGCAGTCCCGTTTAAACACTACCACTGTCGAATTTTAATCAAAATAATTTTTCAATACAACAGTAGATATCGAACATTTCTGATTTACTTTAAATGGACTCATTTTTCTATTGGAAAAGAAGTGGTAAAGCACTTTTCAACTGCATTATCCCTGCTTGGATTTCAAGTGACCAAAGAATTGCAACCCCTGACTCACAAAGTACAACGTAACCCGAAATCTTTATCTGATCAATAATGTTCATAATTCAGATATGTTTAATTCATAATCCATATGTGAGTCACTTTTGTATAGAGAAAAAAAAACTATTGAATAATATCAGTTGTCCAAATTATCAACAATAATATCTTTATAATTGATCAGACAAAAGAAGAAGTATATAGACCAGGAATCACCATATCTGATGCGTCAAACCTGTGTACTGCAGTGGGAGGAGATAAAAACAAAGAATTCAGGGGAAACGCATCATTTGCGTTGGGGGGAGGGGAAAATAAGCATATATATGGCTATGTAAAGGGTGTTAAACAAATCACTTTATACCTTTTCCTCTCACAAGCTTAATAATTATCCGACCATAATTTATATCACAGTGTTTCTAGCATTTTAGGACTACACGATTTAAAAATTATTTTGTCAACCCTGCTCTGAATAAATGCTTTTTATCTCTTGGGAAAGGATTTGAGCAGCCTTCCCAGATTTCCTATTCTCGCCACACTGCTTTAGATGATAGAGATTTTCTCATTTTTTCCTTGCAACCTTCTTTTTTCAATTTTTTCATTCACAAAAAGTATCATAACAACCCGAGGATACCTTTTCTAGTAATGCAGTATTATTCTTAATTGTCTTTACAATAGCTAGTTTCTTGTCCCCTATCTGGAGTCTCTCGATTTATTTTTTTGTACAATTAAACCCTAAATGAGCCATACATCGAAAGAATTTATCAAATGTCGTCTTGACAATTTTTCACTGGGTTTTATATTATTTTACGCAAATCTCAGTATTTGTGAAAATAAATAAATAGCCATAAATATTCGGGAACAGTTTAAAAGAGCTCCATATAATCATTTAATTAAAAAACTAAATATCTGCAACATTCCATTATCAGAAAGTGAAGAATACGGCAGTTGATGAATTCTTTCGATGTACGGCTTATTTAGGGTTTAAATGTATATGTTCACTTCCTCTAATGCATGACCAATAGATCTTCTGAGGGATAAAAAAGATCCTTTAGATATATCAGGAACAGTTAAAAGGACTTTTTTGAGCCTAATTTATTACAGTCCATAAAACATTTAAAGTGATAGGGGGATGCGTATTAATCCTAGAATCCGTACAAGATCCAGATCGGGGGTTCTAGCTCAAGGGTTACTTAGAGATGAGTTTTCCCAACTTAAAACTGAGATTTTTAAATGGGGTCAAGTTGCTATCATTTCAGCGCGAACGGTAGATGTTATACTGAAGTAACATGTAATTTTTGATAAATCTCTTTATAAACATAGGAGGAAAGATTTAAATATTGGGAAGAAGGATTTTGACTTCGAGAGGAAGAATTTAAACGGTGTAAGGAAGGATTTAGACTTTGGGATGCAAGATTTAAACGGTGGGAGGTAGGATTTAAACGATGGGAGAAAGGGTTTAAATATTGGGGAGAAGGATTTAAACATTGGGAGCAAGGATTCTAATGGTTGGAGGAAGTGTTTAAATATTGGGAGGAAGGATACAAATTTTGGGAGGAGGATACAAATGTTGGGAGGAAGGATTCAAATCCTAAAATGAAGGGCTCAAACATTGTGAGGAAGGATTTAAACATTGTGAGGAAGGATTCAAACATTGTGAGGAAGGATTCAAACATTGTGAGGAAGGATTCAAACATCAGGAGGAAAGATTTCAAATTTTAAAAGGAAAAGTTTAACCTCGGAAACAAAAAAATGGGAATCTTTTTTCCTTGCTTCTCCTTTAAAGCTACACTAGTTTCACATATCTCACTTATCTAAATTTTCCATATTAACCTGGAAGCCACAAATCATATATAAATGATCAATTTGTATTTGTACTAACTTGATATATTAACTAGTGTTTGGTTGGACTGTGATATCAAATGTTTATCATAGCTTTAATCCTTTCCCTTCAACTGCTGGGTTCAGGGATTGTTTACATTCCTCCCACAGTGTACAGTACACAATATGCAGATATCTGAGTTGGGCGTTCCTGTGTATAGTTCCTTGAGACAAAGCTTTCAAGGGTACCGTTGTGAATCAAGCATTGTCATACTTCCAAGGAAGGTCACTTGAAATTACTCTCACAGTCCCTTTAAATGATATGTTTACACGGTATGTGACTGTTTTGATAGCTACTGCTTTATATGAAACTAATATACATGTAGATACTTTTTAAATTATAACAGAAATACAATTTTTATAAAAATTCTAACGACATTTCTAATTGAAAGAAAGAATGAGGATGAAACTGTTTAACCAAGTCAGATAAAATATTTTAGTAGAATCCTGAAAACCCATCTTCCCGTGGAGCTTCTACCCCCTCATGTAAGTTTTTACAAATATTTTACAAGCTTTTTATCCTTCATTTTTTCAATTTTTAAAAAAAAGATTCACAACGGAACCTTTATCAGATCAATTAATGAATTATATATTCATATTTTACTTTTGGAACATCAATTATTTTCATTTTTGGTTTCTATGCAAAAGCCAATTGCGCAATTTTTGCCTCATTAAACAATGGCGAAATTAACAGATTAAAATACTTTTTAAGGTAGAAAATCTTCATCATCGTTGATCAGATTAAGGTTTCAAGGGCGCGGTTGTGAATCGGGCATTTCCTTATTTTTAAATTGAGGGTCCCTTAAAATTAGCACGACAGTACCTTTAAATCGATTATTCTCAAAACTTTAAAGTTCCAATTCAGTTTTGCTTTTTTTATTTATAAAAATTTTCAAGAATTCCAAAATATTATCAGAAAAATGTCAGAAAGATTTTACTCGATAGTATTTATTTTAACACTTGATTCTGCATCTTTTAGAACAATTTTAACAAACAAAAATATCGTTGTTCGACCCTGTAGGTGTTGACGAAAGCGAAGTTGATCTATGTGACGAGGAACCCGAAGGACGCCGTGGTGTCTCTCTTCAACCACTGGAGGATTATGGATAAATATGAGGCAGGTTTCAACCCAGCATTTCTTTCACTTTACTTATTATCAAAGTTCAACAGTTCTAGTTCAAACAGAGGGAATTATAATGTTTTACTCGTTATTTAATTCCTTTTTTCTCATCAAAGGTTAAAAAGTTAATTGGTTAAAACACTAAATAAAAAGATTATCATTGTTTTCTGTGTAAGACTGGGCAACTTTTTAAAAATTCCTTTAACGAATCCAGTTATTTTCAGTTCGTCAGCCGTTAATGAATAGAAGGAACGGAAGATAAAAAAACCGAACTGATACAAATAAAAATAACGGAAAATTTTTTGGAGTCTCCTAATAGACAAATAAAAAACTTTTTCGTCGAAAGGAAAATAAATAAGAAGCTTTCTAAAATTAATACAAATTTTGTTTAGGGAACATTCGATGTTTTTTTCGATGCTTTTGTAGCTGATGTAGCTGGATACTACTGTCCTTTTAATAGTAACGTTCTTGGATATTGGAATATTAGGTATACTTTCCCTTTAACACTAATGTTCTAGAAAAAAATAAATTTTCCCCTTTAACAATATTCTTCAGGAAAATTAAATATTAGTATATTCTTCCTATATAATAATGTTCCAGAAAATTTAATATTAGGTAAACTTCCCCTTTAACAATAACAATCTGGAAAAATTAATACTTAGAATTATTCCCTTTAAACATCTGTTTCTACGAACCACGTAATTAAAAATGTTTAATTTGAGGGACCAAGACAATGTACTGTTTATAACCTATGAAGAGATGAAGAAGGATCTACAGGCTGTTATCAGGTTTCATAATATAATTATATTTTCAAAAAAGGTTTATTCGGTTTTAAATAAGGGACTCATAAAACTCTGGAATAGGAAGACGACCATTAGACTCATTTATAATCTTTAATGGTTCAATGCACATAAAATACAGCAATTGTGCAGTGTACAATAAATAAGTTGATTTTCAAACTATTTGCTTTAAACAATATCAATACAGATAGTTTATTGCTTAAATCTTATTCCAAAGTTTTATGGGTACCATTGTAAAATTATTTATATATCAAATACTATGGAAAATAAATTTCAAAGGAATTGAGTTTTTGCCACAAACTCAAAATTTCTAAGTAAATCTTTGATATTTCAAACTAAGATTACTTTACATAACATAATTCATAGTTTGAAATATCTATGGTCTTTTTCAGTGGATTGCAAAGATATTGGGCTTAGAAAATTTGGATTTGTTAAAAGAACTAAGTTCCTTTATTATTATTTATATTTTACGTATTATTTGAAAAACAAATTCAAATCTAAGGCAACTGTAAAACTATTTTAATAAATTTTCAATCTATATAAAAAAGACATTGTTATCGTGGCTTTTTTTCCAGGAAGGTTTGTAAGTTCTTAGAGAAGGAGTATACTGATGTTCAGGTAGATTATAATTAAAGGGAGAGTTATACTGATTCTCAGGTAGATTATAATTTAAGAGAGAGTTATACTGATGTTCAGGTATATTATAATTAAAGGGAGAGTTATACTGATGTTCAGGTATATTATAATTAAAGAGAGAGTTATACTGATTCTCAGGTGGATTATAATTAAAGTGAGAGTTATACTGATGTTCAGGTATATTATAGTTAAAGGGAGAGTTATACTGATTCTCAGGTAGATTATAATTAAAGAGAGAGTTATACTGATTCTCAGGTAGATTATAATTAAAGATGAGAGTTATACTGATGTTCAGGTATATTATAGTTAAAGGGAGAGTTATACTGATTCTCAGGTAGATTATAATTAAAGAGAGAGTTATACTGATTCTCAGGTAGATTATAATTAAAGATAGAGTTATACTGATGTTCAGGTAGATTATAATTAAAGAGAGAGTTATACTGATTCTCAGGTAGATTATAATTAAAGAGATTGTAGTCATAATTACGAGTGACTCTTCATCCATTAAGTGAGCTGTCAACTCATCTTGATTTTCTAGATAAGTGAGCTGACAACTCATCTTGATTTTCTAGATAAGTGAGCTGACAACTCACCTTGATTTTCTAGATAAGTGAGCTGACAACTCATCTTGATTTTCTAGATAAGTGAGCTGGCAACTCATCTTGATTTTCTAGATAAGTGAGCTGACAACTCATCTTGATTTTCTAGTTAAGTGAGCTGACAACCCCTCTTGATTTTCTAGATAAGTGAGCTGACAACTCATCTTGATTTTCTAAATAAGTGAGCTGGCAACTCACCTTGATTTTCTAGTTTAGCGAGCTGACAACCCCTCTTGATTTTCTAGATAAGTGAGCTGTCAACTCATCTTTATTTTCTAGATAAGTGAGCTGGCAACTCATCTCGATTTTCTAGTTAAGCGAGCTGGGAACTCATCTTGATTTTCTAGATAAGTGAGCTGACAGCTCATCTTGATTTTCTAGATAAGTGAGCTGGCAACGCATCTTGATTTTAAATCCATGAAAAACAACCCTGCAGTGAATAAGGTAATTATACTTATTTCTAAAATTGAAAAATATAATAGAATCACCTTTTTTGAATAATTAGATTCAATGATTAGATATCTATGTCGAATTGAAAAAATATCTTAATTATCAGACACTATTATCCCATAGAAACCATATCTTAATTATCAGATACTAATATCCCATAGAAACCATATCTTAATTATCAGACGCTATTATCCCATTGAAACTATATCTTAATTATCAGACGCACTCTTCAAACAATTGTTTGTGAATAAAAACTGTGTAAAGCATGAATTGTATTTTATCTATTTTGGTTTTCTTCTATTTTAAACATGGGTTTCATGGGTTTAAAGAATGTTACTGCACCGTGAAACCACAAACATGAAAATACAATGGGATAAATAATGATAGAAAAAAATTTGGTAATTTTGAAATTTTTATTATTCTTAACATTGTCTTATAATCTAATCTAACTTTCAGCAATTTTCATTTAGGATACAAGTTAGTCGTAATAAATAAATAAACCTTTTAACTAAAAGGACTGTTTGATTTTTTAACTCTCATCATAGTCCTATTCTTGTCGATGATGAGCCATTTTTACCGCAATAAAATTGGTTTATCCTGATTATTTGAAAGTTTTCAGCTAAATGTAATGGAACGCGGTATTATATACTTAAATAAAACTATTAAAGATTTTGATATTTTGGTTTGATATAATTTGATTTTTACACCAACAAAAAATCACAGAAGTTAATTTGTGAAATGTCAAGCGTCATGCAATAAGATATCTTATTTTAGTAGCTTAAATAAAAGATTAAGAATTAAATGGTAATTATTTTTTTTCGGTTTAAACTTTTCAGGCAATTGTCTTTTGAACTTATTTATTTCAGGAGAATGTTTTTTTCTTGAAATGTACGAATCAAAGTGGAATTCTTTGAGAATATTTCAGCCACTAGATGTCTGTACAGTGTACATACAGGGTTACCCAAAAAGGATGAGACTTGAAACTGGCGACCTGAAACTCTTTTAACATAAAAACCTAAACGTTTGATTAATTCATTTGCCGTCAGTAAAGTCTTTTAACCGTATCTTAACTGATTAAAAACATGTTTCCAGCTGCAGGGACTCTTAGATGGAAAAAAACATCTGAATAAAATATGTACAGTCGTCTCTGAAGTCTTATCCTTTGTGGGCAACCCTATACATAAATAATTGAATTACAGGAGGATGTCCTGAAAGCATTTGAAGACATGACACGAGGGTCGTCTTCCACTGCAGCTAAGGATGGAAAGTTTATGAGGAAAGGAGAAACAGGAGACTGGAAGAATAAACTGAGCGAAGAGCAGAATAGAAGAATAGAAGAGTGGGTGGAGAAACATACTCAGGGAACAGATCTTAGATATACGTACACAATCTAGTACTATATTCAGATACTAGATATACGTACTCACTCTAGTACTATATCCAGATCCTAGATATATGTACTCACTCTAGTACTGTATTCAGATCCTAGATATACCTACTCACTCTATTACTATATACAGATCCTAGATATATGTACTCACTCTAGTACTGTATTCAGATCCTAGATATAAGTACTCACTCTAGTACTATATTCATATCCTAGATATATGTACTTACTCTAGTACTATATTCAGATCCTAAATATAGTACTCACTCTATTACTTTATTCAGATCCTAGATATATGTACTCACTCTAGTACTATATTCAGATAATAGATATACGTATTCACTCTAGTACCATATCCAGATCCTAGATATATGTACTCACTCTAGTACTGAATTCAGATCCTAGATATATGTACTCACTTTAGTACTATATTCAGATCTTAGATATACCTACTCACTCTAGTACTATATTCAGATCCTAGATATATGTACTCACTCTAGTACTATATTCAGATATTAGATATACCTACTCACTCTAGTACTGTATTCAGATCCTAGATATATGTACTCACTTTAGTACTATATTCAGATCCTAGATATATGTACACAATCTAGTACTATATTCAGATCCTAGATATACGTACTCACTCTAATACTATATCCAGATCCTAAATATATGTACTCACTCTAGTACTATATTCAGATCCTTAATATACCTACTCACTCTAGTACTATATTCATATCCTAGATATACGTACTCACTCTAGTACTGTATTAAGATTCTAGATATATCTACTCACTCTAGTACTGTATTCAGATTCTAAATATATGTACTCACTCTAGTACTATTTTCAGATCCTAGATATACGTACTCACTCTAGTACTATATTCATATTCTAGATATACGTACTCACTTTAGTACTATATTCAGATCCAAGATATATGTACTCACTCTAGTAGTGTATTCAGATTCTAGAAATAAGAAAATAATATACTTTTAAAAAAATTAAGGAAAAAATTTGAAAACTAAGAAAAAAGATTTTAAACATTTATTCTAAAACTGAGCAATGTCCAAACTAAAGGATTAATAAACTCGTCCAAAATGGATTTTAAATTTTTTTTATTTTTGCCCGGCACCGAATAAATATACGTGAGATTTGATTAATCCATTTTAAACTTTTTTATTTTACAGTTTTTATTTAGTAAAATATAATCACAGAGTATTTAGATATGTTTTTACTGATCTTATAAGAATGTTTTAAAAAATAAACTATACTAATACAATGAGTAATGAAAAAAATACATTTTAAGTAAATAAAAAGAAATAAATTTTACAAATTTAGAATTAAACTTGAATTACTTTTTGGTTGACAAAAAAGTTTAAAATTTCATAAATGCCGTTACGTTTGACTAGACGAAAAACTGGGATATTTTGGTAAATTTGAAACATATGGTCTAGCTTCGTCTTAATTATAATGGTAAATCTATAATAATGGAATGAACACTTGTTTTAAACTCTAATTTTCTAATTCCAGTATCTTTGCAACCTAATGGTGTAAACCTTTAATATTTCATAATTAACAATTAGATCTATCAGAATGCATAGTTTGAGATATCAAAAATCTACGACATCAGGGTCCAAAAATATATTAGAAGATCTAATTTTGAGACAAGTAATCATTTCATTGAAAAACATTTTCGCGAGAATACAGATTAGCACTGGCAGTTTTGATGCATCACTTATTATATAATATATACAAGAAAATACGATAGAAATGCCACTTAAAATATTCTGAGAGGGGGGGGGGATGTTTCTAAGTAAATATTAGGTAATTATAACATGAATTAAACATGAAACGCAACAAGAATTTCTGTGGTCGTTCATGCAAAACTTTGAAAGGATTTAAACAAAAGAAAGAATATTATTTTTTTTGTTGATAATTTCAAGAAGAAATATTTTTCATTTGTGATATTCCACACGGGATCATTAACTGTAGTTGCTGTTGTCCCTCTACTCCCTGTAGTCCCTCTAATCTTTCTAGTCCTTCTACTCCCTGTAGTCCCTCTAATCTTTCTATTCCATCTAGTGTAGTTCCTTTACTCTAGTCCCTGTAGTCCAGTGCCTCTTGTCTAGTCCCTGTAGTCCAGTCCCTCTAGTATAGCCCCTGTAGTCTCGTCCTATAAAGTCCCTCTATTCCCTGTAGCTCCATGTAGTCACTGGAATCTATGTAGTCCCTGTAGTTCCTGTAGACCCCTAGTCTATTCCCTCTAGTCCCTGTACTTCTTAAGTACTTCTAGCTCCTATATTCCCTGTAGTCCCTTTACTCCTCCATATTCTCTTTTGTCCCTCTAGTCCCTTTAGTCCCTGTATTCACTCTAGTCCTTGACTAGTTTCTCTAGTCCCTCTAGTCCCTCTAGTCCCTTTAGTCCCTGTATTCACTCTAGTCCTTGTCTAGTTTCTCTGTCCCTCAAGTCCCTCAAGTCCTTATAGTCCCTCTACTCCCTCTATGCCTTGGAGTCCCTCTAGTCCCTAAGAGATGTCCGTAAACTTTTCAAGGTACTAGCTGAGTTTTCTCTAGAACTGGTACTCATAGGAGACCTACAAATAAAACAAGAAATTAATTTTTATCTTAATTGTTTATTTAAAAGAAAGAAGAGCAACAAAGATTACTTATTTCTCTTGTTAAAAGTTTGTATGCAAAGAATACACATAGGGAAAGATTACTCATTAATTTTTAGCGCTGTGTCAAGATTAGTCATAAGAGTCCTACAAGATTACTTATACTTTAGAGAGTTATAAGATTGCTCATAGAAATCCAATATCGAAGAAAAGATTACTCATCGTGTATAGGAACGTTTATTCAAAATACTCTTAAGTAGAGAAAAGTCGCAATAATAAATTAGAAGTTTGGGGCAATTGTTCAGTTCTTTTTGATGAAAAAACCCATGAAATTCTGAAAAATTAATCTTTATTTGTTTCTGGATCCAAGACTCAGGTAGATGATATTTAAAAATTGTCAAAAACAACAGAGGGAGAGAGGCGTAAATAATAATTTTGCAACAAAACTGCAACTCCTCCCCTCTCCCCTGTTGGAATTTCTTTTACCCCNACACTGGATGAGCAGAGAGCAGCGAACCAGATAGAAAACGGTCTGATAACCAACAGTTATGTTTATACCTGGAGATATTCTTTACAACCAAAGATATTAGATTTTACAGATTTAAGACTAATCAAATCCTGGCCAGGTCTAGATATCAGGCATGTACGATAAAACAACCCTGACCGGTGTGGTACATGCAGACATGGGCTCAATGCTTACAGTAAACTACTGCAAACAAGTAATCATGTACAAATAAACCCAAACAAGATTAAAGACGACTTATTCTGCTAAATCTGTGTTTTCTTGATCAATGATAAAAATTAGAAATGTTGGACAGCAAACAAATAATATTTATGATCAAGAAAAAGGTAGAAATAACAAATAAATCATAATTTATGAAAAAAACATCTCACAAAAAGCTTAAATAATTAAGAATCTAGTTAAGCGCACAAATAATAATGTTGATCAAGAAAAATGTAAAAATAAATCATAAATTATGAAAATTGTAACGACTCACAAAAAAGCATAAAAAGTCGAGAATCTAGTTAAAAAAATAAACAAATTAAAGAAACCAATAAAAATCTAGAAAATTTTGAAATACTTGATGTAAAGAAAGAAACCATCATAGATCATACAAAAAAAGGGGGAGGAAAATACAAATGGCCTATTGTAATGGACACATTGTTACAGTTTTGACAGATTGGTTTTAAATTGGTATAATCTTTTTCAGTAAAATTTCAAACGGGACATTAAACATTTTTTTGGAAGTTTTTTCTTGTGTTAACTAACATCAAAATATCATGACGACGTTTGAAGACAATGGAGTTGGATTCAGAATAAACATATTTTTTCTCTTAAAATTCACAATATTATAAGTGAGATTTTTTATTCTAAAAAGTTAATGAGAAAATAAAGTTTACATGAAATTGCACTTATTTTACTGTAAGATCAGCACTTTATGCTAAAATTATCACTATTATTAAAAATTTTGTCGGACACAAAAACTAAGTTGACACTTGTGACGTAAGAATGCAGCTGTACTGATAGTGTACAAATTTGACATTGCCATCTATTGTATTGGAATCTATTATTGTTTACGATTCTATTCCAGAAACAGTAGTACACGTATTATGTAAACAGAGATAAAGGGATTATTCATGTGTCTTGTGTTTTGTGTTGTTTTTCGTTTTGTTTCGTTTTTTAACACTTTTATCTATATCCTTAAAAGAAATTAAAAACGAACCAAAAAAAGGTTGTTTAACACTCTTGTTTATTGTTTGTTTTTTGTTTCTTTTTTGCAAAAAGAAATTTCTCCGAGGGTCAGAATTGTGCATAGTGTAAGAAAAGGAAATGTCTAGAATAAATCTTTTTTAAACTTTTGCTAACATTTTGTCAAATTTGATCCTGAGAAAACAAAATATGCAAAAAACGAAGAAAAAACATGATTGGTAAAAGTACCTGTAGGTTAGATTATCATGGTAGAGTGTGTGAAGGGGAGGAGGAAGGGGCGTGGTACTACTCCGCCCACTGTGCAGGGATTGTCGGTCAACTTGGCGGTCTGTTTTCCTGCCCCGCCTAGCTGTATAGATACACAGGATACAGGTCACCAGGATACACAGCTGCAGGAATATAACAGCTGCAGCTGTTGCAACAACAACAGGTAGTGTTGTACACAGCACCTCCTCTTCACCCTCCTCACGCTTTATGTACACTAAACAGATTTCAAATTAGATCAAATCAAATCAAATCAAATCAAATGAAGTATAGGAAAATCAAATAAGATTATTTCAAATTAAATTATTTCAAATTAAATTAAATCAAATCAAATTCATTGAACATATTAAATCAAATAATGTCAAATTATCACGAACATCCTACTTTCACAATATACTGTCCAAGTGATTTTACTTAATTCAGTCGTGGGGCAGAGATGAAAAATAAATTTATAAATATTGAATTTAATAAACTATTGTGACGAAATCTGGTAAAACATAAAAATATTTTTGGAACAAAAAATAAATAACTATAATAAGTTCTTCGTTACAGTGAGGCAACAGGGATGCAATATTCAATTCCCATTGCGTCAAGTAAATAAAGATATATGAAATTTTGTTAAAATTTTGTTATATTGCAACCCTGAAACCAGAAATGCAATGTTACATTGCATTTCTGCACCCTTTTATCTTTAATCATGACAGAGTAATAACAGATTTATTTGCCTAGGACTTGATATATTATTAATTGATTTATCCACCCTAAAGATCACCTCCTATTGTAATTGTTGTATAAAAATTATGAATATTTTGATACATTTTATAATAATTATGTAATTATAGTCCGCCCTTCCTTGTTTATTAAAAGCTTCCGTATTCTTCCTGTTCTTACATTTTAAATAAATTTTAAGATCTGGATCTTTGTGATAAAAAGATCATTTTTCTTGTTTATACTTAAAAACAGGTGAAAGGGGCGATTAAAGTTTTATTTTACCTCAACAGGGGGACTTTAAGTTACTTTTCGTGTCCCTTTTAAGTGAACTAAGGACCCGGTCTGCAAAGTTTTCGCACATTTACATCTCAAAATTGTGTACAACTACTTACTTGGTAAATTAAAAAGAGTTCCTTCGTCCAATTTTGCCCTTCGCTCTGAATGTTTTATGGGCGAAATTGGTCTTGAAAACCCTTGGTAAAGTAAAATTCTCTTAACTTTCATACCAAGTAGTTGACACAATTATTATTAAAAAATAGATGAAACTGTAGTTTTACATGTAATCTCCATATTTGATATTTAGTGGCTCTGCTTCGTGACCATTTATAATTATCAGGTAGGTTAATTAAGAACTGAATTTGAAACAAGAATAAACATTGCTGGTTAATAAATCCAAAATAACTCAGTTCATTCAACTCTGTAGAATACTGGTTACTCAATTAAACAGTTACTCAATTCACTTAAATCTGTAGAATACTGTTTCTCAATTTAACAATTACTCAATTCACTTAAATCTGTAGAATACTGTTTCTCAATTTAAAAATTACTCATTTCACTTAAATCAGTAGAATACTGGTTACTCAATTAAACAATTTCTCAATTCACTTAAATCTGTAGAATACTGGTTACTCAAACAAACAATTATTCAATTTACTCAAATCAGTAGAATACTGGTTACTCTATTAAACAATTACTTAATTTTCTCAAATCAGTAGAATACTGGTTACTCAAACAAACAATTACTCAATTTACTCAAATCAGTAGAATACTGGTTACTCTATTAAACAATTACTTAATTTACTCAAATCAGTAGAATACTGTCTACTCAATTAAACAATTTCTCAATTCAATTTACTCAAATCAGTAGAATACTGGTTACTCTATTAAACAATTACTTAATTTACTCAAATCAGTAGAATACTGGCTACTCAATTAAAGAATTTCTCAATTTACTTAAATCTGTAGAATACTGGCTACTCAATTATACAATTACTCAATTTACTCAAATCAGTAGAATACTGGCTACTCAATTAAAGAATTACTCAATTTACTCAAATCAGTAGAATACTGGCTACTCAATTATACAATTACTCAATTTACTCAAATCAGTACTGGTTGCTGTTTAGAAATACTCTGGTTACGCAATCAAACATTCACTCCGATCTGTTTACTAAATCCTCAATCATATATTGACTACAGTCTGATTACTTAATCTACTTTAAAACAGTTAAACTTTTTATACTGAATTGAACTATACTTCACTTGTGCGACGGTTCTAGTAAAAGAGATTAGGTTCAACTTAGTTTAGGTAGATCAACTACTTCTCGCTTTTCATTAAATTTGGTCCCATGGTTTCCTAATCGGACGTTTACTTTTATCAGTTTGTACAAGGGTTAATCTGAATTGAACAATTGTTTTCAAGGGACTGTAAATGAAATTTAACGTGACCCTTCAATGCAAAGATTCTAGTGGATGGAGGGTAACTTGAAATTACGATTACAGTCCCTTTAAAATCAAAATGTTTGTGATTACTCAATCAAAATTTCGATAAATCATCTTTGGTTTTGAAATGAATATTACCCACACACCTCCTTTGTTTATTTATATTTTATATTTTAATTGATGTAAAAATATAATAAATAACAATTCGAGGTTTCGGGTTAATGTCCCGTAAGGTAACAAAGTAATGGCTAACAACACGTCTATAGGGATAAAATTATAATAATATTGTGTAGCATTGTAATATAGATATTATTGTTGTCTTTATTTATATTTTTATTATTATTATTATTATTTATTACAGTGGTCGGCGTTTATATCAATACAATGAAGACGACTTTTCTTTCTAAGTTTTGATTTCTACCAAGATTTTTTTTAATTAAAAGTTAACAAGTAAACAAAGAGAAGTTTCTGGTTACCCACGGATACCCATGTTTTGTATCTGCATGCCTGGTATAAATCTAAATTGATACCGAAAGTTGTCTTCATTGTATTGATACATACGACAACGACTGTATTATTATTATTATTATTATTATTATTATTATCATTCTAACCTCCTCCTGGTGCTTGTTCAGGTTGAAATCTCGGAGTTCTGAATGAATCCACTTTAGCTCCTGAATCCACAATTATCTCCTTTGATAAAGGAGTATCTACGGTGAGTACCTCCTGACCTA
Source organism: Eurytemora carolleeae (assembly GCF_000591075.1). NCBI lineage: Eukaryota > Metazoa > Arthropoda > Copepoda > Calanoida > Temoridae > Eurytemora > Eurytemora carolleeae. The sequence goes on from NW_019397257.1 coordinate 18,247, forward strand.
GGTTCGGGTCAAACACAAGCCTGCTGGAGTAGGGTTCAGGGACGGCTGTGGTCGGAGCAGGGACGGATTGAGAGGAGTTTGCAGATCTTCTTCTCCTACCATAGGATTGTATTCCATCCTCACAATCAACAGGGTTACATTCATCAACACAGAACTGAACATTCACCTGGAACCTAGACAAATTTTCTTATTAAAGGGACTGTAAACGTAATTTTAATGGACCCTCCATGCAACGGCGATGCCCGATTCACCACCTTTGTCAGATCAATAATGTGGATGATATTCTCGTTTTTCTAGTTTTTTAAGTATTTAATATTGATATTTCGTATATGAACTCCGCAGTAACAATGCGCAAATCACTTTTGTAGAAAGACCACAATTGAAGACAGTCAATTTTCACAATTCTAAACATTGATATCTAATTCAATCTTGATCAAACAAAGATTTTAAGGGTACCATCGTGAATCGGACATTGAAATCTTTGCATGGAGGTTCATCCAGTCTGTAGACTTGTTAGCTTCTTTGCAAAATCAATTATCATGCCAAGACAAAAAATAATGAGAATTCCCCAAAGAGTTGGATGCCGGCATTAAAGTCTCATCGTTTGAGGATAACCCTGTAAATATGATTTTAAACAAATCCCTTTTCTATCAATGGTTTATCATCAAGTGAAATGTAACAAATCATAAAATCTGATTAAAGTATGTAGAGATAAAATATAAACCTTTATTATTAATGGTATAAACTGATTAATCGAAACAATAAAACAAAACCGAATTGATTGATGAGAAAAGGGAACTGATAGAAAAATTAATTGCTGGTTTGATGAAAAGATTTGTTGAAAAATAAAGGAAGATGTAACAATGGATTGATGGGATAATGATTAATGGGGTTTTGTGAAGGTACTTAGATGGGAAAATCGTATTTGAAGGATGAAATAAGATTAAATGGATGATGTCATGAAAAGTAAAATAAAAGAATTGCTATTATGTGGAATGAAGGAGGAATAAAATGAAATGATGAAGAATTGATAAGTCACGGAGACGTAATTTGAAAAGTAATCCTCCATTTATAGAGATGTCCGATACACAAGATACCCTTAAACCCGTTGTCTAAGCAAAATTGTTGGAGTTCTTCTTTCTAGTTCAATTGCGGTTTTTCTAAAAAGTAACGTGCAGGTTTCTTAGTATAAAAATAAATTGTAAGCGAAGGAATTTAACACTTTCCAAGCTAGAAAACGACATCTTGTTCCACATTATTAATCAGGTGTAAAGGGTACCGTTGTGAATGAGGTCAATGGAAGGTCACTATATTTCCTTTAATCAAAGGAAGAATTAATAATTCAAACATGAATTGAAGGATGGATAACTAGCTTGATGGATAGATTGTTGAAGATGAGAGGATGGATAACTAGCTTGAGGGATAGATTGTTGAAGATGAGAGGATGGATAACTAGCTTGATGGATAGATTGTTGAAGATGAGAGGATGGATAACTAGCTTGAGGGATAGATTGTTGAAGATGAGAGGATGGATAACTAGCTTGATGGATAGATTGTTGAAGATGAGAGGATGGATAACTAGCTTGAGGGATAGATTGTTGAAGATGAGAGGATGGATAACTAGCTTGATGGATAGATTGTTGAAGANAGATAGATAGATAGATAGATAGATAGATAGATAGATAGATAGATATATAGATAGATAGATAGATAGAAAGATAGATAGATAGATAGATACCTGACTACACTAGTATCACTGAACTTGAATGCCTCGAAGTTCCCTTGAAGATCCCTAGAGTCAGGTAGCTGCTGCAGTCCAGGGAAAATGACATTATCTGTTGGACATCCTCGTTCATCCAGTAGATCTATGCTATCCTGGTCATCCCCACTGATAGCCTTAATATTTATTTAATTATGCTTTTTTCATCAATTTTGATTTTTCATTATCCAATCCATTCTTGTTTTGGTAATTCAATCTTTCATTCCTACTTTTAATATTTTAATAATCATTAATTATTCCTACTATTATATCTCTTAATTATAACCACACACTCATCCTATCATTTATTCTTTTTTTATTCGTTTAATCAATACTTTCCTTTATATTTTATTTGCATTCACTTTCTTGCCTCAACACTAATTTTCTAAGCCTTACCTCTTTACAACCTGATGTCGGAGACCTTTATTATTGTCAACTTTGAAAAGCTACTAGATCAAAGTGTCAAAGTTTGAAAAAACATAGGCTTACACCATCAAGAAGCAAGTGCGAAATAAAACAATTTTATTACCTTGAGATTTCTGGCGAATATTCCAAAGATGGATTCTCGATCCATCTCTATCCTGAGGAACAGCTTCTCTCCCAACCTAGTCCCGGAGATATCGGATCCGTCCTCAGTTGTGATCCTTAACCTTACTCCGGGTGCAGGTGCGGTAGCGTTCACTACACTGGAGGGGGTGGAGGACTCAAAGTTATCAATTACACTGAAACAATCAAATGATTATATGAGAAAATATGAAAACTCTGGAGAATAATATTTCAAGCCTCATCGTCAATTTTTCAATTTACTTCAATTTAATTGTCTTTTTAAAAGATCTGTGACAAATGATAAGTTTTCCCGATTTTAAATTGATTAATTATATGTTTGCTTACTCGGAGAGAACATTGTAGCTGTTGGTAACAACCTTGGTGCCGGTCTCAAAATAACAGAATAGTTGGATAGCCCTGTAATATATCTTATTATTAACCCTGTAATATATCTTATTATTAACAACCCTGTAATATATCTTATTATTAACAACCCTGTAATATATCTTATTATTAACCCTGTAATATAACTTATTATTAACACCGCAGGTAATATATCTTATTATCAACAACCCTGTAATAACCCTGTAATATATCTTATTATTAACAACCCTGTAATATATCTTATTATTAACAACCCTGTAATATATCTTATTGTTAACAACTCTGTAATATATCACATGAAGACTGTCTCCATGAAACCCTCTTTATCTTCATTTTCTATTATTTAAGATCTTGGCATTATATCATTTCAATTCCTCATTTCCTCAATTTTGTTAAGTTATTTAGTTATTTAGTGAACATAAGAATGAAATAATAGTTTTAACGTGTGTAATGTGTACTTTACATCAACTTTATTGGAGAAAATGTTATATTTTGTTTGTTTTTTCTTCAACTCATCTCGACATCCTATGTGGACACTTTTAGATTTACGGATCAATGCTTGATCCTAAATTAAAATTATTCCTGCAGGGTATATGGAAGGGAAATTAAAATAATCTATAGATCTGCATTAGATAAAGATCAGTGCTTGATCCTAAATTAAAATTATTCCTGCAGGGTGTATGGAAAAGGAATTAAAATAATCTGTAGATCTGCATTTATAGATTAAGATCAGTGCTTGATCCTAAATTAAAGTTATTACAGCAGGGTATATGGAAGAGGAATTAAAATAATCTGTAGATCTGCATTAGATGAAGATCAGTGCTTGATCCTAAATTAAAGTTATTCCAGCAGGGTATATGGTAGGGGAATTAAAATAATCTGTAGATCTGCATTTATAGATGAAGATCAGTGCTTGATCCTAAATTAAAGTTATTCCAGCAGGGTATATGGAAGAGGAATTAAAATAATATGTAGATCTGCATTAGATGAAGATCAGCGCTTGATCCGAGATTCAAAACACAAAAATTCTGACTTCAGCAGTTTTTTTTATTTAGTATAAGTGCAGCACACAGAAAATAGAATAACGATTATCAGGTCATGAACATTTTTCATATTGTTCTTACATTTGGAACCAAACATAGATTTAAATAATAAAAATGTTATTCACTGTTTACCTATCTCCCTTCCTCTGAATGACTGGATGATGTTGAATAACGACGACATTACTGTACACTCCTTTCTCCTCCCTAAGTGTACCGCAGCGAGCAGCTGATTCCTCCTCGAAGTAAAATGTCAGCTCAGTCTCAGTCCTGAACAAGGTTTATTTAATCTAAGAATTCTTGTTGGAAAAATGATTTCAATACGATACTTCTTGTGATTAATCTGATGATCTTAAAGGGAGAGACGTAATTTCAAATCTGTATTAATTTGATAAATGCCTTGTCAGATTCACAACGGTATCATTAAAAGCTTTGACTGACCTTGAATATTTGAGATATACATGTTGTTTTTTAAAAAATAGATTTTTTTCAATTATGGTTTCTCACTAAAAGTTATTTGCAGATTTATTCTCACAGAAACAACGGAGGAAAGGGTCCAAATTAAAACACTTTTTAAGTCAGAAAAACGACGATATTTCTTACATTATTTTTTGTGTACCCTTGTAAATTAGGCATGGCCATTTTTAAATTGAGGATCAAATAACATTACCAGGGCAGTCCCTTAAATACTCTCTGATGCACATACCTGGAGAGTCCTCGTACTTCACAATCCTTGCCCTTTGATTGCGCATACATTCGACCTACAGGAAACAGATTTTATTATTTTTTATTTTATCTCAAATATTTGAAATATTTAATTAATTAGGTTGCGTGTGAGGACTATTACTTTACCTTGAAACGGTTCTTCAGTGTTTAGGGTTACAGTCATACTTTCATCAGTACATATCAAGGATACTAAATAGATGGATAGATATAGATAAAAATATGTGTACATATATTTATAAATATATATATATATATATATGGAATGGATAGAAAAAGGTTGATAGAAAGATAGAATTGTAGGTACTTTATTAACCGAACTATGGTACCTTTGCTTGACATGGCCTGAGATACGTTTTTTTTCAAATTAGTTTGGGTGAAGACAAAAATTTATAAAAACAGTAATTTTGAGCTGTTTATCAGTGGTTTGAGCCATTTGATCTTAAACCCATTAGCTCGGTTACCACTAGGTCAGTTTATAGAGCAATGAATCTAATTTGATTTAGAAAAAAAACTAAAACCCTTTCACCATCGAGATCACCAAAGCGGATTAAGAAAAATTCGATATCTAAATAATGCAGAAGAGAACCCTGAGCAACCTACAACCTAGCACTAACTACCTAAAATCATTCCAAGAAAACGAAATATCTGTATCCGACATCTTGAGAACTAAATTTGTTTATAATATCACTAATGTTTAAGTATATTTTGATAATGTTTATCTTTTTAATCCTGAGTACTTACCCCTCTCTCTTATTCACTGAAGTCAAAAGTTTCAACTGTCTTAACTGGATAGATTTAGAAGAATTTATAGAAGCATGCAAGCTGTGTTCTTTAAGATTTAGGAAAAAAACTATTTTTTTCTTTTACTAATTCTTCATTCTGTATTAAAGACACCAAAATTAAGCAGTTTTATCTCAACATTTATAAAGACAAAAATAATTGAAAGTTTTCAAACCAAATAAAGTATTATTTGAGAAAAGTGCACTGAAACAAAAAGATAGGATTGGAAGGCGGCGTTTAAATCTCTACCTTCCCCCTGCCCCCCTCCCCCAGCCTGCTCTGACCCATTGACACCTACAGCTGGTTCCTGACGTCTCTCTCGGTGCAATCTTCCTGTGCTGTGCGCTAAAAATGTGAAATATATTTACGCGCACACAGCAATCTGTTCGTGTTGTTGTACAGTGTGCGTTATGTACATTGCTGTGGTGCTCTTTGTACAGCATTCGTCTAAAGTCATGTTATTTATTTTTTGATAATTTTTTCGGAAAAAAGTGTGAAACTGTTTGATTGACGCTAAAATATCAAATTGCTGTAATTATTTGTCAACACTAATTTTTCAGATTAAATTTCAAGAATAAGTTCTCAGATTACTTGAAACATTTTTCATTTTTTGTATTTCCCACGCCTATCATACTCCCCGGGAAACCTAATCAAAACTTAATAGTAAAAAATGAAATGATTAAAAAATCTTTTGTTTTTCTTTCTCAAATTATTAATGAACAAACAATTGACAGCTTCAACCAAAGTTTAAAGAATTTAAAAATCAAAAAAATTGTTCTTTGTTCATTCATTATTTTACCATCGCAAAACGTAGAATATTTATTTTATGAATGATATTATTATAAAATAAGTATGACAACAATAAAACAGAAATGAAAATTCGGTTCTAGCTAAAAACATCCCCCCCCCCTTCAGAAAAAGTATATCAGTATAAAGGGTCTGAGTCAAGTGCTGTGTACTGTACACAAGCAAGTTGTAATGCATGGTAAACATTAATTAATTGATTGGTTGATTTACATGTACATGTACTTACAGTCTAGGCAAGGAGCTCGCTGGAAATATTGGGCTCCTGCTCTATCCGTTACAGCCTGTACATTATTGTTATTATTATTATTATTATTATTATTATTATTATTATTATTATTATTATTATTATTATTATTATTATTATTACTATTGTTATTATTATTAAAATTATTATTATGAAATAGGTGTATTTGATGTTCTTACTAACCAAATAGTTTGATTACATTAGATTATTAAATCACAAATAAACTGAAATTGGTCTGTTTACACTTTACAATTTCTGGTTTCAATGATCATTAGACTATTTAAAGTCATAACTGGAGTCTAAAAGTCGTCTTTCTATTTCAGAGTTTTCTGGTTATCACTATATACAGAGCGTCCCATATCATATTGGATTATCTTCTAGGTTTAATGCTGAAATACGCACCTAATACCCGAAAAACCTCGTGTTTTCTGCATTCAAATTTTAATAGTAGGCGTATACAATTTTTTGAAATTAATTTAATCTTTCTAAAATTTCTAATTTCTCTCGAAAAACGCAATTTAGAACCATAAACGATCCGAATTGATGTGGGACACCCTGTATATTGTACCTGAGGTCCAGCAGATATATTATCAGTATATATTGTACCTGAGGTCCAGTAGATATATTATCAGTATGTATTGTACCTGAGGTCCAGCAGATATATTATCAGTATATATTGTACCTGAGGTCCAGCAGATATATTATCATCTGAAGAAAGTCTGCAGACTCCTGTACCAGGGAAGTAAGTATAACTTCTACAGTTAAATGCCGAGGTTTGGTCACATTGTTCTCCACACTAGATTGGACAAAATATCATCATTATTTTTTAAGAAATGTCTAAAACTGATAATTTTATTCTGAAGGAAACCTTGAAAGATAGATAGATAGAAGGGACACTGCCCTGTTACTTGTTAGTAACAAAACTGTCAATTATTCCACCGTTCACCTTATTATACCAATCCATCAATGTCAAGAAATGTTCCGTCTAAAGATTTATTTTGCTAAAGCATAAACAATTACAGAGTTATTGTCTCACTAGCTTGGGAATCCAGCTTTGGCTGGAAATATAAACTTTCCCTATAAAAGTCAACTCAACATAGAAATTTTTAATCCAAGCTATAAACAGTTCCGCAGCACTACCGAGTTCTCCATTCAAAACTAGAGACAAATCGGTGAAGGGGTTCAAGAGTTATGATCGGACATAAAACAAAGATTATTACTTTATTAATATATATAGAGATGATAGATCTTAATATGCACCAACCTTACGAAGGTCTATTGTATATATTTAAAATAAACTTTACTTCGTTAATTCTTAATCTTATATTGGGTAGTTTAAAGTTTAAATACAAAACATCTTTTTGAAATATTTCACGGTCAAACCTTTTAAATATCCACTGGTCACGTTTTCTCGAGTTTCAAAAATAAAATTTTGAGGTTAAATATTTGTTAAGTTTTCACGAACCACTTTTAGGTCCTATGAAAATAAAAAAAGAGTTTGAATCAATTTGTAATCTACATTAATCACAAATCCAGGGTCTTGGTCTATTTCTAACACTGAATGTTAGAAATGGGCACAAATTAAAAGACTAGGGTTTTAGGATCCCGGCCCATATGAAGAGTAAAAGTCGATAATTTAAACGATAACCAACATTTGTTTCAAAATAGGTAAATGTTCAAAAATATAATCTGAAATCACAGTGAACGAGACAGAAGAAGAAAGTAAAATGTATTGTAAAGTGTATAGTAAAATGTTACAATATTACTGGTACGACTGTGTGGTTCCCCCTTTTTTATTATAGGAAGTAAGTTTTTGCCACGAACTCATATTTTTCAATCCCTATACTTGCAACCTGATGGTGTAAACCTTTGATATTTCAAATAAATATTATTTGATCTATTAGAATTCATAAACTGAAATATCTAAGGGTGCTATAAGACTGGGTTGCAAATGTTTAGGAATTAGAAAATCTAAGTTTGTGGCAAAGACTCATGTTCCTTTAAGAAAAGCAAATTATCCGTTCAACATAATAGAAACTACATAAGATTACGTTGAATACACTTCAGTTGGTTGTGAAATTATATTTAGATTGCATCAGATCATTTATCTCAATTAAAGTGGATATATTTATGTCCATCATATCAATTTAGGCGTTTATAATTGCTCCTTAACATATCCTGGAATCGGATTGTAAACTTATGTAAATATTATATTTATTCATAATTCATGATAAGTAATTAACACGGTACAGAGATCAACATAATAGTACAGTTTAAAGTGTACTCCTGGTTATCTAGTTGACAAATTTTAAAAAATGTGAATGAAGATAAGCTTTGTTTGGGCTCCAAAAAATTTTGAAGATTTGCCAAAGAAAAAGGAGATTTTCAAGTATGTAAGTGAGTGGCATGTCTGATTCATAATGGTATCTTTTAAGGTTTAGTCTGAGCAACAACGGGGAAGATATTCTCGTTTTTCCATCTTTAAGATGGTTCAATTCTGTAAATTAAGATCTTTGTCTTCGTAGCATTAAATCCGGTAATAGAGAACCCAAAGTAAGAATTAAGAACTGCACTTCACTGCAGTACACTCCGGAAGTGCTTTACTCCTCTCAAATCCGTTTCTCTTTCCATAAAAAGATTGCCAACCTAATTTCAGGAGACTTTAAAGTTTAAATTTCGTTTTATCTTATGGTTAAGAGGCGAACCCTGACAAAACTCAGGAAACCTTAGAAGTTTTAATATTCATTACCTCTTCCGGATTTCTAGCGGAGGTTTGTATATCTGCAAATCCGATATCCTGGTTCTTATATTCATCATATTCACAGTTTCCCAGCCGTCTCTCTCTAAATATATTCATTATATCATATTCATCATATTCACAGTTTCCCAGGCGTCTCTCTTTAAATATATTTATTTTATCATATTCATCATATTCACAGTTTCCCAGCCGTCTCTCTCTCTAAATATATTCATTATATCATATTTATCATACTCACAGTTTCCCAGCTGTCTCTCTCTTAATATATTTATTATATCATATTCATCATATTCACAGTTTCCCAGCCGTCTCTCTCTAAATATATTTATTATATCATATTCATCATATTCATAGTTTCCCAGCTGTCTCTCTCTAAATATATTTATTATATCATATTAATCATATACACAGTTTCCCAGCTGTCTCTCTCTAAATATATTCATTATATCATATTCATCATATTCACAGTTTCCCAGCCGTCTCTCTCTATTCTCTAATGAAGCAAGACAAAAAAATTTTATGTATTAATTTTACATATGAACATAAGCATTAACAACAACAACATTACAACAAAACAAAAAAACCAACGATGAACATAACAATATTCAAAAAATAAACAACGTTAACAGCTATTTCCAAACATTGAACAAAAAAAAACTTAACAAAGACAACATAACTAACATAACAGCAAAAACCGCATTAGTTTTTAGACAAACAACAATAACAATAACATCAACACCAATAGCGAAAATAACAATAACAAAAACAACAACAATAATAACATAAACTATAAGAATTGCACCTTCAGGAACTATAGATAATGAGAGTATATTACCTGGCACATTGATTTTCCATGTAAGCCATATCGTCTGGTGTAGCTCTGTATGCTGCAGGTTGGCTCCGACGGGATTCCCTTCATATTTATGGATCAGTTTTATTATCAGTTTTATCAAAGTCATCATCCACAATATTGATGGACTAGATGGTTAAGATAGACTATATGAATTATATAGGTACCAAATTAATGAATTATATAGGTACCAAATTAATGAATTATATATGTACCAAATTAATGAATTATATAGATACCAAATTAATGAATTATATAGATACCAAATTAATGAATTATATAGGTGCCAAATTAATTAATTATATAGGTACCATAGGTACCAAATTAATGAATTATATAGGTGCCAAATTAATGAATTATATAGGTACCAAATTAATGAATTATATAGGTATAATATTAATGAATTATATAGGAACCAAGTTAATGAATTATATAGGTACCAAATTAATGAATTATATAGGAACCAAACTAATGAATTGTTTAGGTACCAAATTAATGAATTATATAAATACCAAATTAATGAATTATATAGGTACCAAATTAATAAATTATTTAGGTACCAAATTAATGAATTATATAGATACCAAATTACTGAATTATATAGATACCAAATTAATGACTTATATAGGTACCAAATTAATGAATTATATAGGAACCAAATTAATGAATTATATAGGTACCAAATTAATGAATTATACAGGTACCAAATTAAAAAGTACGTTAGATTAGTAAAACTACAGAAAGGTATAATGAAAAGTAAAAAGAGTGTCGTGAAACAGAGCAATTGTGCAGTGTTCACAGACCTATTTATTCAAAAAGATAATGTTTAAGCTACTGGCTAAACTATTTTCTTTATAACAATATTAAATACACATTAGACTGCTCAAATGTCTTCTCCCTCTTCCACAATTGTATGAATTCTACTGTATAATAAAACTAGATTTGGAATCCTGGGTTCTAATATTGCATAATAAACCTAGATTTGGAAACCCTGGGTTCTACTGTATAATAAAACTAGATTTGGAACCCTGGGTTCTATTTTATAGTAGCTTGAAAACCCAACTTTGCCTGAAAACTAAGTTTTCTCAATAAAAGTCAACCCACTCAACTTTAATTTCCCCAATCAACATTTGAGACAAATCGGTCCAGGGATCAAAACAAACAAACAGACAAATAAAGATTACTACTTTATATATAATATATATATATATATGTATAAAATATATAATATCTAATGTAGGAAAACTATAATGAGAAGTAGAATGAGAAGTATAAGTAGGACGGATAAGTATATATATCCAACCCATCTCTGAGGTATAAAGTTGCATGCTGGGGGATCTGGAGAAGTTAGGTAAATGATTTCATGATGAAGATGATGTAAACAGATAAAACCAGGTTGAAAACTTGAAAGGAAGGGAAATAGCAAGAAACGTAATTAGATTATTTTTACAAGCGGAAACGGAACTAAGCTCGGCTTCATGTAAAACTTGAAGATTTAGAGAATTATAATTATCTAAAGATATCCAGTCCTCTCTCAGTTCAATAAATGAACTGAGTTTTTGCCACAAACTCAAATTTTCTAATTTCAAACTAATCAAACCTTTGATATTTTTGATTATTTGATCTAACTGAATTCATAGATTGAAATATCATAGGTTTAAACCATCAGGTTGCAAAGATATAGGAATTAGATAATTGAGTTTGTTGCAAAGACTAATTTCCTTTAGGCTAGACGCTAAATAGAAGGCCTTTAAAACTGTGGGAAAAGGTATAGAAAGCATTACTATATCCAAGTAAGGAATTTAATAGTTAAAAGAACATGAAGTACAACAAATTAATTAAATTTCGTTTTCCTATTCCACAACTTTATGGGTCTCACTGTTTATACATCAAAATTGTACTACACAACTAGATAAATAAACCAAAATTGTACTGCACAACTATGTAAATAAACCAAAATTGTACTGCACAACTAGGTAAATAAACCAAAATTGTACTGCACAACTAGGTAAATAAACCAAAATTGTACTGCACAACTAGGTAAATAAACCAAAATTGTACTGCACACTAGGTAAATAAGCCAAAATTGTACTGCACAACAAGGTAAATAAACCAAAATTGTACCGCACACTAGGTAAATAAGCCAAAATTGTACTGCACAACTAGGTAAATAAACCAAAATTGTACTGCACAACAAGGTAAATAAACCAAAATTGTACTGCACAACTAGGTAAATAAACCAAAAAACAGATATGTTTAATGCCCCTGTCTTACATTCATAAAAGGAAAATAGGAGAAACAAAAGATAAGGAATTTGAATAGAAATAAGAACAACCAAGTTATGATATTATTTACTCTTTCACTTTACGTGAACACTCCCTTCAGAACTACTGATTTACCTAGATAATCTACACTCCAGGGTCTTAAACACATATTCAGCACTATGGCACTGGAACTCAGTTTCAAGCAAACACAGCTCCTGGCACTGCTGTCTTGTTCCTACTTGGTTTACAACCCTGATTTAAAACATACAATGTTTTATTAAATATACAATAAAAGAGAAATCTGGAATTAATTCTTCATTCTCGAATAATTTATACAATTTTGGATTTCAGTTTTGTTTGTGAAAAAACAAGGACTAATTTTTTCTTCTGTCGTGCACTCAGTACAAACAAAAGTACCAAAAATATTGATGAAAGCAACTGAGTTTTTTTCACAAACTCAAATTGGCTAACCCCTATATCTTAACAATCTGATTATGTAAACCTTTGATGTTTCAAACTTTGATTATTTGGTGTAACAGAATTCATAGTTAGAAATATCGTAGGTCTACGACATTGGGTAGCAAAGATATAGAGATTAGAAAAGTAGAGTTTGTGACAAAAACTCAGTTCCTTTGGAAAAAAGTTTACCCAAAATTCTATGGATGTAGGATAAGTTCCAAAAAGAATAGCAGTGAAAAGAAATTAAGTATTTACCACAAACTCAATTTTTCTAATCCTTATATCTTTACAATCTGATGGTGTAAACATGTGATATTATAATTTTAGATTATTTGCTCTAACAGAACTCATGCTTTAAAATATCTACGACAATAGGTTGCAAAGATAAGGGGATTAGAAAATCATAGTTTGTGGCAATGATCGCCTTCTAAAATGAAGGATCTTATAAAGGAACTAAACACTAGTAACAATATCTAATTTTTTCAACCTTACAACTTTGCAACCTGATGTCGTAGACCATTGATATTTTAAACAATGATTTTTGTTAAATCAATTAGTTTATAATATGAAAGGTTTAAAGCATAAGTCTGCAAAGATATAGGATGATAGTTAAGTTTCTTTACGTAGATAGTCCCTGAAGTTTAAATGTTGTCCAAGTTTTATCTAACCTATCGTCGTATCCGTCCAACTCATATCCCATAGCTCTCTCGAATATCCAGGCTTTCTCACATGCCGGAGCTTGGAGACAAACCTTCTCAAAGTAGTTCGTTCGCTTCTCTGTAGGTTCAATCAACTCTCTAAATATTTAGAAATATATTTTGAGAAACTTTATTCTCAGTAATTCTAAAATAATCAAGATTGATGATTTAGTACTGACCAATTGAAATTAAAAATATGTAAATTAAAAAACATTTTTTATAAATTGTTTTTAAAAAGTTAAGACAAAAATTCAGTAGAAGCCTGAAAACCCAGCTTTACTTGAAAACTAAGCTTTTTTCTATAAACCCCATCAACTTAGTATTGTTAAACCAAACTCAACTTAGTATTGTTAAACCAAACTCAAAACATTCCCGTGTTTCTACCGAATTCCCCAATCAACATTTTATACAAATCGGCCAAGGGGTTTATGAGTAATGATCGGATTACTAATTAATGCCTATAGATAGATCTAGATCACTTTATTTTTGAAAACTGTATGGGTGTGCCTATTATTATTGACGATTACTATAAATAATCTGCCCATAAAATGATTCAGCTGAAAACTACAAAATTTATTATTTTTTTTTAAGAAATCAAATCATCTGGTGATCTATCTTATATTCATCTAAGCAAGCTTATAGGTTTTAAACATAAACAATTTATACATTAAAGGGAGTGTTCGCAAAAAATGAAAGTGGGTATAGGCTTACCTATTATCATCTGTATTAGTGTCTAGTCTATAGCAAGCTTCTTCTTCGTAATCTATCAAGAAGGCCGGGCAGTCTTCGCTAGCTCGACATCTAGGATAGGATAGAATAGAATAGAATAGAATAGAAAATAATAGAACAGGATAGAATAGATTAGGATAGCTATAGAATAGAATATAATAGAATAGAATGAAATACAATATTTAAATATTGGTTGCGTAAACAAACTGTACTAGAAGTGTCTGTAATTCATAACAATAAGGCAAAAACCCTATAAATAATGTTCTCTTTATTCATCAAGCATGACCGACTGATTGATTGATTGATTGATTGATTGAATAATGTTTTTTTCTTGTTCGATCTCCAGGATGGCAATCAAATATAAATACTACATGCTGATCTAATTAATCTAGAATAATCTGTTTAGAAATATGATAAAGTACATGTATAGCTCATGTTACCTCCTGGGTGTAGGGTAACCACGGGTTTCCTAAAAAATCAGCCAATTGGAGTAAGAATGATAAAGTGAGGTTTACTTGAAATTACGCCGATTTTCCCTTTTAAGTGCTGAACAAATGAGGGATGTAACATTACAAGATTAATCTATTTCAGGGCGGTTTAGAAAATGTTGTACAGTACGGATCAGGAAAATTTTAGAAGGACGGGATGGAAAATGACTTAAAGGATGGGTCGGAAAATGACTTTATGAACGGATCGGGAAAAATATTAGAAGGACCGGTCGGGAAAATAATTCCAAGGACGGGTTGGGAAAATCATTAGGAGGACGGGACGAGAATCATTAAAAGGACTGGGGACAAAGAAGGACGAAATTAGAAAAATCATCTTAAAGACGATTTGGGAGAATGGTAAATAGGATATGTTGGGCAAATGGGTAATAGGACAGGTTGGGAAAATGGTTAATAGGACAGGTTGGGAAAATGGTTAATAGGAGGACAGGTTGGGAAAATGGTTAATAGGACAGGTTGGGAAAATGATTAATATGACAGGTTGGGAAAATGGTTAATAGGGCAGGTTGGGAAAATGGTTAATAGGGCAGGTTGAGAAAATGATAAGAATAACGCGGGTTGGGAAAATGGTTAATAGGACAGGTTGGGAAAATGGTTAATAGGACAGGTTGGGAAAATGGTTATTAGGGCAGGTTGGGAAAATGGTTAATAGGACAGGTTGGGAAAATGGTTAATAGGGCAGGTTGGGAAAATTATAAGAATAACGCGGGTTGGGAAAATGATGTAAAAGGCGGGTTAAGAAAATTATAAGAAGAGTGGGTCAAGAAAGAGCATGAAAATGTCTTAAATGATATTTGGCCAGGAATCGTGATCTAAGTTAAGTAATATTGTAAATCTAGACAACCCTTGAAGCGGTCTAACATCCTACATCAGGGATATTCAAACTCTGTTTAATAATAAACCAATGGACATATTCTAAAAACAACGAATTATCTTAAATCTGAAGTTTTAAAAAGAAAAAATGTCATTGTGAAAGGCAAGGTAAAAACTACCGTAATTAACCCGTGAAGTAGATTCAGAAGTTTAGCAATATCATTGAGTTCCCACCCTCAGGGCATCGGGGGGGGGGGGGGCCTTGTACATTAAAAACCCGCAAATTGCAAAATTAGATTTTTTATTTCTTCATAACTGGCCAACCATCCAACCATACAGGGTGTCATAAACAAAGTTCATCTTTGATTATGATTGAACGAAACAACACATGTCACATCGTTAACTGGTTTTTGAAGAAACAGATTACTCGTCTCAATATTTAATCTTTGAGAATTGATCAGTTGATCCTAGACCATGGTCTGTGTAAGACCTCTCTCCCGAGCTTTCCTTGTTATTAGAGCCTAGACGCTGAGAAAACTGTATCGTATCATGAAGCATTCTAGCAGTGCATTATACATCAATCCGGCGCTTTACTTATTCACCAACTGTAGCCCTCATGGAAAATCTCTGGTCACACATGGAGAAAGGGACAACTCCCCAGTTGTATTTGTGGTGCAGATCTAATGGGTAATAATGGGATATTTTATCCTAATTCCGGATAATCATCGGAAAGATGTATAAAATCAGAGGAAAAACAGAGATTGTCTGCGAGAAGATCTCTCGATACCCCTCAAAAACTTCCTAAACCTTCAACCTTCTCCTTCTTCACGAGCAGATATAGTGGAACTCTGAGAGGGATCAGCAGTTTGACATGGGAGTACTTCACGTGGATTTAACGGTTCTGTCAAATTCCAGAAAGCTGTGACTTTAGATCACAATTTGACCTATTAAACATAATTTGTAAGCCTTTTTCCTCTTATACTTTTATGTCGGCATATGCATTTTGAATGAAACTGTATAGAATAAACAAATCCGTAAAGTAAATGATTATTGAATTATAGACCAAAACACGTTTGATTTCAAATAGAAGAAACTGAACACTGCTCACGGTGGTTAGTACGGGGTGACTTGTCCATGGGGTGCTTCTAGATCACCTTGAACCTAGTTAAATGCTGTATATGGCTATGGAGATCTCTTGAACTTTTTTTCAAAAGGATACATGAATAATGCAGCAGATTCAGAATTTAAAAAAAAAATCTAAAAATTTATATCCAGAGTATAAAACTGTAGAAAAATTGACAAAGTCAGCTTCATGATGATTTTGTATCTTGTGGAGGAGCGTGCTACTCAAATTCAGGCTGTACAGTGTACGGTGTACGCAACAAGAATAAAGAAATACAAATTGCTTTATCAAGTATGTTCAGAATTGCAAATTACCCTTTCATGGGCGGGGGGGGGGGGTTATGCAGATAATACAACACAGTTAAATAAAGTGAACAAGGGTAGACAGAAAAGAAGAAGATTGGAAAAAATAATTATCTGCATTATAAACATGTATCAATTACTAGTCGCTTAAACATTGTAATTTGTAAAAAATTTGAAAATAAAAATACACAATTTGTTAAAAATCTTTGCAAGTTGATTCCGTTGAGTCTGACCTATGATATTTTGTCTTTGAAACTATAATGAGCTTTTCATTGATCAAATTGTCAAAATTTAAGAATATCACAGGTCATACCAATATGTTGCAAAGATATACAGATAATAAATGCCTACAGAAACATTTACTTGGTTAGAAACTTTTTCCTCATAAACCAAAAAAGTATAACCTTTCAACTAACTTCTTTTAATTTATTATTCAGTAATTTAAGAATCAAAAAGTTTAAATTCATTACAAATAGACAAAGAACAAACATATTACATATATGCACGGACAAACCTAATAAATACTTTTAAGTATGTATTGCATCAACCCAACATGAACCAATTTCTTATATTTAACAACAAAAACATTTAACCTTGTATTTGATACTAATTTCTCTTCAAGGAGCCGGGGCGGGAAGGAAAAATATGGTATGGAAAGGGAAGGGGGAAGAATTAAGATGGAAGGTGAGGGGGAGGGTGGAGGAGGGAGGGTATGGAAAGGGAAGGGGGAAGAATTAAGATGGAAGGTGAGGGGAAGGGTGGAGGAAGGAGGGGATGGAAAGGGAAGGGGGAAGAATTAAGAAGGAGGGTGAGGGGGAGGGGTGAAGGAACACAACTTTACAAGAGACCGGAAACACTCATGCAGTCTGCAACAATGATGTTCTCCAGGGGGCTATAGAAGTAGGTGGAGGGGGGGCTTTTATGATAAAAAGGGGGCTCTACGCAATTATAGCTAACCTTGAAACAATTTAAACTCGAGAGGTTTAAAATAAAAGAAAATTAATTTACAAGAAAGTACAATTTTCTTACTCCATACTATATTCAGTATTTACCCAACAACTCTCTTTACAAAATATATGTATATTGTAATGTATCGTCATCCAATATTTCTCTTGTATTTTTTTTGTTAAAAATTTATACAATTGCGGTTTTGACATTTTGATGTTTTTAACTCTCTTATTCTCTAGGGTGAGGAATGAATTTACAGATTTTCAGCACATGATCATACATTTCAATGACGACCTGGAATTGTTCACTGAAATGTTATATACGTAGTTAAGGACAAGGATTTAATGCAAGGAAAGTTATTTCAGAGGTGTACGAATCTTTTGTACTGCAGTGTACTGTCACTGGGCGGTAATGTAAACATAAGACGGATGTCGAAGCCTGACATGGGATCCATCTTTCACATAAATAATCAATGAAATATTCTGGTCATATAAAACTATTTTGTGAATTATCAAAATTATCAAAATTCAATGCTTTTAACCTCCTCGGATACTAAACGAACACTGAGGCATCTATTCTTGTTTACAAATTCCGCCCAGAGAGAACTGGTTTCAATATGTACGCAAAGTATACGCAACTGCAATTAACTTCCCTTGCATTACATTCTTGGTTAAGGAGTTGTATATGCTCTTAGGAAAATGGCTTAAAAAATAAAGTATGTTTACAGCTGCGGAATATTATACAAGAGATAAGAATGAATAAAATCTGTAAAGTCTCTCCATGTACTCCTATATATCTAGAAGTAAGTACAGGTATACCCACAAAGGATAAGACTAACACTAAGAAAAATGTACTGTTTATACTGTTTCCTCATTTTCACGATATGCTGCAATTGTAAGACTGTTTCTTTCTTTGTCAAATTATTTAAAACCCATTAAAATATTGTATTCAAGATAACTTATTTTAACCTTGAGATCGTCATATTAAATGAGTTTTAGGTCTTTACAGTCTCATGCTTTGTGGGTAACCCTGTATATAAAGAAACTGGAGTAGCTAGCTTGAAAGATTAGACCCAGGAAATTAGCCAGGAATGACGATACATAAAAACTTGTCTCTGATCCTTTTATGCGCATCTTGCATTACATAAATACATTCTTACAGCTTGTACATTGTTTTATGCGTATCTCACATTACATAAATACATTCTTACAGTTTATACATTGTTTTATGCGTATCTCACATTACATAAATAAATTCTTACAGTTTGTACATTGTTTTATGCGTATCTCACATTACATAAATACATTATTACAGTTTATACATTGTTTTATGCGTATCTCACATTACATAAATACATTCTTACAGTTTATACATTATTTTTTGCGTATCTTACATTACATAAATACATTCTTACAGTTTAAACATTGTTTTACGCGTATCTTACATTACATAATACATTCTTACAGTTTATACATTGTTTTTTTGCGTATCTTACATTACATAAAGACATTCTTACAGTTTGTACATTGTTTTATGCGTGTCTTACATCACATAAATACATTCTTACAGTTTATACATGTTTTTATGCTTATCTTACATCACATAAATACATTCTTACAGTTTGTAGATTGTTTTATGCTTATCTTACATCACATAAATACATTCTTACAGTTTGTAGATTGTTTTATGCTTATCTTACATCACATAAATACATTCTTACAGTTTATATTCTGCGCTCTTATAGGTGTTAAAAAACACAGGAGCTATCAAGGGTTTTAACTTTATCTTTTTAAAATTTATTTAAATTTTTTTTATCGTTTCCTAAATTCTCCCACGATGGTGATTATTTTTTAAACTGTGCATTTTTAAAATGCCCAAAATCCAAATTATCACTAATGCAATTTAAAAAGTTACCCAAGTAAAGTATAGGGTTTTGACAATGATCAAAAAAATGAAATGACAGTCTAAAGTAACATTCTTTTAAGATAAAAAATAAGCAATGAGGGTTTTTCTGAACCGTCATTCAAATTTCCGACCACCAGGAGAAATGCAATGAAAACTTGTTTATTAAAGGAATTGAAAGAAAAAATAAAGGAAGTTTATTCAACAATGATTCCAAGTAAAATATCTATTGTATTTAGATTTACGATTCCAATTAATCAATCAGTCCCAGTGTTGAAGTGTAAATTTGAACCGGAAATAGTATACACGTGTCAAATTTGAACCGGATATAGTAAACTCATGTCAGTGTTGCTAAACAGCAATACGACTGGTTGACGTTGAAGTAAATAACTGTAGATTAGTATCAAGTTTATTACGTTTATTCATTATATTTGATATTTTCTACTCTTTTTAAAGTCCAAAAAGTAAAAAAGGAACTTAGTGGGTTGGGACGAACTAAACTATGGGTTGGAACATACTGTAACACTTTGGTTTAGGTTTGGGACACACGGTAGTAATGGGATGGCACATACTGAAGTAAGGATTGGGACACCATGTAGTATGGACTGGAACACAATGTAGTATAAGTTGGAAGATATTGTGGTGTGGATTGTGACACACAGTAGTACGGGTTGAGTCTTATTGTAGTATTGGTTGTGACACACTGTATAATTAACGAAGTAATGGTTAGGAAAACCTGAAGTATTGGTTATTATGGATTGCAATAAAATTAATTTAGAAAAAGGAACACACTGTATGTAGTGTGGGACACGCTTTATATTTTATGGATTATGGCATTGATTGTTAATGTATTGGCATGCAGTGCATTGGGACATCCTTGTACCAGTGTTAAGTGTACGTACGTAGTATTTAATAAAAGGTGAGATATCCTGCTTAACAAGTCTGATTTGGGAACTGAAATATATCGTAATAATATTTATAAATATTTGTAAACATATTTGTAAAGATATTTGTAAACATATTTGTAAACACATTTGTGAACATATCTGTAACATA
This sequence comes from Eurytemora carolleeae, assembly GCF_000591075.1. NCBI lineage: Eukaryota > Metazoa > Arthropoda > Copepoda > Calanoida > Temoridae > Eurytemora > Eurytemora carolleeae. Next base: position 38,941 of record NW_019397257.1, read on the forward strand.
TTTCTAAACATATTTCTAAACATATTTCTAAACATATTTCTAAACATATTTCTAAACATATTTCTAAATCTATTTGTAAACATATTTGTAAACATATTTGTAAACATGTTTGTAAACATATGTGTAAACATATTTGTGAACATATTTGTAAACATATTTGTTAACATATTTGTAAAAGTATTTCTAAACCTATTTGTAAACATATTTGTAAACATATTTGTAAACATATTTGTAAACATATTTGTAAACATATTTGTAAACATATTTGTAAACATATTTGTAAACATATTTGTAAACATATTTGTAAACATATTTGTAAACATATTTGTAAACATATTTGTAAACATATTTGTAAACATATTTGTAAACATATTTGTAAACATATTTGTAAACATATTTGTAAACATATTTGTAAACATATTTGTAAACATATTTGTAAACATATTTGTAAACATATTTGTAAACATATTTGTNTGTAATATGTAATATGTAATATGTAATGTGTAATATATAATATGTAATATGTAATATATAATATGTAATATGTAATATGTAATGTGTAATATGTAATATGTAATATGCAATGTGTAATATGTAATATGTAATATGTAATATGTAATATATAATATGTATATGTAATATGTAATGTGTAATATATAATATGTAATTTGTAATATATAATATGTAATGTGTAATATGTAATATGTAATATGTAATATGTAATATGTAATATGTAATATGTAATATGTAATTTGTAATATGTAATATATAATATGTAATATATAATATGTATACACTAAAATATATTATGTTATATCATTCAATCGAAATATAGGAAACGTATTGAACCGTGTAAACTTGAATGAAAGAAGAATTTGATGAGAATTTAAAAACTTGATTGAAAAATATCTGTCGGAAAGGAGTTTAAGCAAAGAGACGTACAGGGAAGTGCATGAGTAAAGTAAGGTTTCCAGTCCGACAGAATATATTTTTTCTAATTTTGTAAATAAATTATGAAAGCTGGATATAGAATTTGTATAAAAAGTTCCGAATTCAGAAACCAAAAAAATAGTGGAATTCTTGTCATCTTCTTATTTATTTCAATTATAAAATGTTGCTTAGAATTTTGTAACTCTATTGAACTCTATTGTCCTCTATTGACCTCTAATGACCTCTAAAAACTATTTTACCAAGAAAAGACGATTTTACAAAAAAATACGATTTTACAAAAAAATGATTTTACAAAAAAGACGATTTTACAAAGAAAAGACGATTTTACAAAGAAAAGACGATTTTACAAAGCAAAGACGATTTTACAAAGAAAAGACTAAAAAAATAAAAAGAAAAAAAGATATAATCAAACATAAATGATGTCAAAAATCGACAGGAATTAAAAAGATGCTTAAAAATGCCCATTTTTTGTAGAACCTTTATCTTTTTCACAACCTATAAAGCCCATTTTATTTTTTTAACCTTACAAATAAATCTATCATTTTTATACCTAAAAATTGTTAGTCCGTCGTCGAAAAATACTAACAATCCACCACCAGTTTATATTAAATATAATGTAAACGAAAAAAATGTAACTTTCAGCTTTTTATTTCCTTTCCTTTTCCTTTTATTTATATTTTTTAGAATTTTTTTTAGAATTGGCGGGAAATATTCCAACAACCTCTATTTTTGGAGGTTTTAAATATTTTCTACTGAAACACTCAATTTTATATGTTTTGTTATATTTCATAAATTAATAATTACTTACTACTTACTATTACCTATTATTACACTCTGCAGTGACTGTATTTCCTACAGCAGAGTAAAGAGGAGTTCTACTAGCAGAGGGTAGTTCTACACCAGTCACCTTTATTAATTTATTCATTTATTCATTATTCATTTATTCATTTATTCATTTATTCATTTACTCATTTATTCATTTATTCATTTATTCATTTATTCATTTATTCATTTATTCATTTATTCATTTATTCATTTATTCATTTATTCATTTATTCATTTATTCATTTATTCATTTATTTATTTTTTTCAATTACTAATAATTTTCGTATGTTTACCTTATCAAAGCTTTCTGTGCCTGCACAGTAGTATTGACCTACAAAATATATTTTACAAAACTAATTTCTTACACAAATTTTTTTAACAAAAATGCGGTTTTTAAAGAACAATTTGTTATTTTTTTTTGTCTAGAAACAAGTGACAACATCAAATTTTACGAAAAATGCTTCTTCCCTAGAGAGGCTTAATGTAGGACTTAGTTCCTATTATTTTTTTTTTAATTAGTCCAAACGTTGTATTTATTTATACAGCTGAGATTGGAAAATTTAAATGAGTTTAAGTTTAACTCTGATTGGTCCAAACACTTGGTTTTAGATCTGATAATCTCTATGGAACATACAACAATATTAAACTATTTCAAGCTGCCTTCCATTCAATGAAGAGCATGTCCGATTCACACACCCTTGAAAAATTTTCTGATCAAGAATATAGAAGATGTTTAATTCTGACAATATCCGCCATTGTTTTTCTAAAGCAGAAACGCAAAAGTCTCTATAATATGGATAAACCACAGTTGAAAATAATCAATTTTGAAAGAAACGATGATGAAAATGTTTATATATTCTTGATGAGACACAGTTTTTAAGGGTACCATGTTTAATCGAGCATGCCCCTTTGTAAATGTGAAGTGACTTGAAATACAAGAGTAGTCCATACCATCAAGTCTTACCTTGTGCTGGGGACATGAACACTAGAAGTGAAACAACCAAACCTCCGAACCCTCCTCCGACCCCTGCTCCTCCTCCTTTCAGAAATACCATTTTATCTCACTAAATATAATTTGAAGAAACCCTGTTCGCTGTACAGGTTAGTTTAGGATTGAGGAAACCCTGTTTACTCAGATGAGTCTGATTAGATCATCTGAAATAAAATCAGAAATTTATTTTATCTTTTAATTTATCATAAAATAATTTTACAAAATTTAATTAAAACATTACGCACAATGGTCAATTTGAATGTCATCAAGTACAATATGGAGAAAATATCAAGATTTAGATTTCAGTAAAACTTAACGATTGTTGATTTAAAGTCTTTCTTTTGTAATTTTCACTAAAAACTTCAACTTCAGAAAGATATATACTGGTTTGTTTTACGTATTTTTCTGGATCGATGGGGGACCGGAGGGAGGGGGGTTGGGAGATTATTAAAAACTCTACAGCGTGAAAGTGTAAGAATATGAGTAAGGAATTTTCTAGTTTTTTATGTCATTTATCTGCATTTTTACAGAGAACATACTATTTTACATACTATCTATACGTCTGCTGTTCTATCTAAAACTTGGCTTAAATTTACATTTAATTTTAATTATAAACTGTGTGTCCGTTTTTACTTAACAAACCCCTCTAAAATAATTTGATTATTTATAAAATGTGACTTTGCACATTTCCATTAAAGTTAGATAAATAGATAAATATATAGAGCTGAATGGATAGATATATAGATAGATAGATAGATAGATAGATAGATAGATAGATATATAGATAGATAAATAAAGAGATACATAAATGATATGATGCAAATTAAATGGAATTTTTTAAGATACTCAACCGTGAAAAATCTTTTACTAGATGAATCCAAAATTGTTTTTACAGGCTGTTCCGAATTAATAAGTATAGCTGTAGGAATTAAGTGACGGCATCGAGATAGTCTTTTTTTATGAATTGGCATTCATTTATAAAAAGCTGTGTTTTGATATGCAACATTTTTTTTAAACCGCTAATAAAAAAATTTACATATTTAAACCCTAGAGGAATTCAATGATACTTTAACTATATTTTGTTAGTTTACAGAAAATAATTTAGTCTTTGTCACAAACTCCTATATCATTGCAACCTTTGATATTTCAAACTTAAATTATTTGATCTACAAGAATTCTTAGTTTAAAGTATCTGCGGTCTACAACATTAAGTTGCAAAGATATAGGGATTAGAATATCAGAGTTTGTGGCAAAATCTCAATTCCTTTTCTCAGTTTACTATAGAACAACATTATACCATCGGAAAACAAACCAAGAAATCTAAACTCTAGCAGTCGAAACATTCTACGGAATACAATCTAATAGCAGACATTACCATGATCATGATCATGATCTTTAAATCGTCATTCAATTCCCATGTTTATTTGTACACCCTATACTTCAACGAAACAAAGAATTGCCAGAAATATATTTTTGCGATTCAAAATGCATTCATCTCTATTTTCTTGTTTCGTACAAATATGAGAAATATTGTTTATTCACTTTGTCATCTTATATCATCGTATTCTTCTAACAACTGAAGAACAAGAGAGAGAGAATAATACAATAGGTTTCCTGCACGACACTATTTAATAAAATATTTTAAACCAAACAAATTTTAATCTTAAATTCTTATTCTTATTCAAATTGAAAGATATTTTATTCTGAATAAATGCAAAGTAAAAAAACTATTTTTTTTTTAATTCCTCAAATTTTGTTCTAATCAGAAATGCATGGCGGGATAAATAATCAATAAGTATTTATTAAAAAATACTAATTAAAATGTGTATCCATTATTAAGCAATTATTGCAGCATAAAACTAATTAAAATCATGAAAAAGTAAATGTACGCTATGAAAGTACCCTCACCCCCCCCCCCCCCCCCCCCCCCCCCCCCC
>NW_019397257.1:43690-97360 GCF_000591075.1 Eurytemora carolleeae
ATAAATGTGCAAGATTTGTAAATAAATGTGCAAGATTTGTAAATAAATGTGCAAGATTTGTAAATAAATGTGCAAGATTTGTAAATAAACGTGTAAGATTTCCTTATAAAGGTACAAGATTTGTAAATAAATGTGTAAGATTTCAAGGGAGATAGCTAAACATTGATAAAATTTGATAGAATTTCAAAAAACTTTGTAAGATTTCTAGACAGAGATCCAAAACTAATGCAATAACTATAACATTGATTGTTCTGTTGGTACAAACTGGAACATTTTTGCAATATTTAAGTCAATAATCTTAACAAAGGTTTAGGGAAGGTAAATTAAAGCATAAATACTAAATCTTGAGATCTATTGTTTTAACTAAACCTTATTTATTTTGGTTTATATTTGATTAGGGTGGAGGGGGCAAGAGGGGAAGGAGGGGCAATAGGGGCAAGAGGGGCAAGAAGGGCAAGAGGGGCAAGAAGGGCAAGAGGGGCCAGGTGGGAAAGAAAGGTCAGGAGGGCATGGGGGAAAACTTGAAAAGAGGGCACGGGGAGCAAGGGGCAAAGAAACAAGGGGAAAAGGAGGCATGGGAGCATGGTGGTGAAGGGGAAGGAGAGTTGGCCTAAATCTTGGACATCCAACCAATTTCCGGCACACTGACAGATAATTATAGTTGGTACAATATTATTAAAAACTATAGATAATGAAGATTCTCTCCATTGGTCCGTGAATACAATATTAATCGGCCATACTTTTAAAACATGGTTAAATACCATTACGAAAAAAGAAGAAAACACAATATTGGAAACTTTGATTGTAGGACACAGTTAATTGGGCCGCTCGAAACTATATTTATAGTAAGCAAAAACCTTCAAATACTGAACCATTATCAATTATATTAAACAATAAAAACTATGAGTAATTGATAAATATTTTGATTTATGCCAGTCCTCTCCATGTTACAGTTTGCCCCGTAATGTGCGTGAGAACCAAGTCCGTTTAATGAGCCAAACTACGGGCAGGTGTGGGGGGTTAACGTGCTCAGGGGGCTGGGGAAGGAGCAGATAGGGAAAGAGAAGGAGAGGGAAGAGGAGGGGTAGGAAAAAAGAGAAGGGAGGAGGAAGATGAGGGTGAAAGAAAGGAGAATGAGGATAAGGGTTAGGAGATAGGGGAAGGAGAATAAGGGGTAGGAGGAAAGTAGGGGGAGGAAGGAGAAGAATGAGGAGAAGGAGAAGGGACGGCAGGGAGAAGGAGAACGAGGTTTCAGAGATTATGTAAGGAGAAGGAGGAGTAGGAGGAAGGAAAGCATAGGAAGGAGGCAGGACGGGAAATAAAGTTGAAAATACTATATATATATATATATACTTTGTTCCCTTTAACCCTTTTTCCTTTGATGTTTTTGTCCTCAAAATTCTTTACTGTACTCTGTCTGTACACTGTACAGTGTCTCTGCACTGTAAAGTGTCTGTACACTGTACAGTGTCTGTACACTGTACATTGTACATACAAATGTGCATCTAAACTAAAATAAATTGATTAATCCAGTGCACTGACCCTTTTTGTCTTCTATAGTCTGCATGTAATGTAACATGTACAAATTGCTCTAGTTACCAAGAGGTTGACCCGATACTTCAAAGTTTCCAAATTCCAGAGCCCGAAATTTAATAAAGTATTGAACAAAACCTCCAAGTTCCTTTTTGGGGCTAAACATTTATGTAGATTTGGATTTAAGAAATTAGAAAAAAATGGAGAATATAAAGAAACCAAATAAAATAATATTTTGTAACAAAAATATTGGTATCTACAAAACTGCCTAACCCCAGTCATGAAACTGGGTTTCCGACACTGGGTTTCATGACGATACCCTGTCTTAAGTTTCGAGCTCTGAGCCCAAAACTTAAGACAGGGTATATTTATGAAAACCAGTTTTAAAACCCGGGTTTTACGAATGGGATTAAGCAGTTTTGTGGATATCGAACGAGAAACATGAAGACTGAAGAGGGGAAATAAAGGATGTTCATTCAACAACTGGAGGCGGGACAATATAACTAGAGGAAACTTTAAATTAATCTAAGGAATATAAAAAAGGATTATAATAAAAAACAAAATATGTTCGAATGAATGTATTATTCAACATTCATACTGAGAAATTATACAAAAAGACTAAATGCGTCACAAGAACCGGTTATATTAGCGATTTTAGCTTAATTTATATTACAAATATTTTTCCTCATAGCACTGTAAAACTTAACTAGCTTGGAAACCCAGCTTTCCCTGGAGATCTGTGTAAGTGTTTAAACCAAGCTCAAGTTCCCAATAGAATTTTGAGGCAAATCGGTCAAAGGGTTCATGAGTTATGATCGGACGGTCAAAGAAACAAACAGATACTCAAAGATTACTACTTTATATAACAGAAATAGATTCCTAATTTGAACCAATTCAACCCGGTCGTAAACTAATATATTTAACACTTACTATTTAAATATTTAAATAAATGATGAAATTATTTAATAGTAATTATGATTTATGAATATTGTTATCCCCCTCTCTTCCATTTACCCCTCCCCCTCTATCCCTCTTCCCCCCCCCCTTGTCCTCCCTTGACTGATTCCTTTGTACCGAATCATTAGCCAACATTATCTTATTGCCTCATTCTAGCTTGCAATATTGTTATAAATACATCTTGTTACAAAACCTATTTAGGCTTTAAATATACATTTTTAAAATTTCAAACATTGTTTTGAAGTTTTCAATGTTTTCAGTTGAATGATAATAATTTTATTTTGATGTATTTTGTTCTTTGAAAATAATTACATCAAGCTGTCAAATTTTTTATGTTGTCTGTCCTTCTAACTATCTAATTGTCAAGTTGCCTTAATGAGAAGCCCTCTAACTATCTAGTTGTCATGTTGTCTTACTGACTGTCCGTCTAGTTGTCTTGCTGACGGACTCTAACTATCTAGTTGTGTAGCTGTCTTGATGACTATCCGTCTAACTGTCTAAATGTCAAATTGTCTTGCTGGATATCCGTCTAACTATCTATATGTCAAGTTGTCTTGTTAACTATCCGTCTATCTATTTAATTGTCAAGTTCTCTCGCTGAGTATCCGTCTAACTATCTAGTTGTCAAGTTGTTTATCCGTCTAACGGTCTAACTATCTATAGAGTTGTCAAGATGTCTTGCTACTCTCCTACTGACTATCTAGCTGTCAACTGTCTAACTATCAACTGGCAAAATGTCAAGATGCTATACTATCTAACTATCTATATAATATATTGTCTAGTTTACTGCATAAAATATTGTATAAGAAGTATTGTTATAAGTGAAGCTTCTTCTCAAAATAGTTTATCTATTGTAATGTTTATCTATACAAATAAGCTGAAATAAAACTTTATTATTTATAATAATAATAAAATGTTTATGATGAAATGAATAAACCAAAAATAACGTCATCTCACGCTAAAAATTAAACTTGTCAATTGTAAATTTTGAAAACAAGAAACAAGTAAATAAAAAACTGTAAGACAAATAATATATTTTATTTCGTTTTTTAAACAAAAGAGTTATCGTTTTGTAGGCAGTAAATCAAAAAGCAAATAGTTCGATAGATAGATAGATACATAGATGATAAATAAACAAACTGATAAATAGATAGATAGTTAAGAACAGGAAACCTGGTTTAATACTGCTGAAATTGCTGAAATTGGTCATTGCGACAAAGTCAATAAACTCTACTTCAAGTTTGAATGCAAAGATTAAAAGATTTTATAAAACTATTTTGTTTAAATGTCCGTTTGTCGAATTTTCTAATTGTGAAATTTTTCTTTAAAATTATTAAGTTTGCAATGGCTGAACCAAGAAGTTCTTGTAAGCCATCTTAAAAATGTAGGATTTAAATGTTTTCATTAATCCAAACTTCGACAAATAAAATTGGTTCTCTTAGTCTAAGATACCCAATGCAATACCCAAAATGTGTTTTGAACAGCGCTTATATAATAACCCTTAAGAAACCAGAATTCTGAGTTCAAAACATAGGAATCCAGTATTTAAAGTTGAAAATACTATATATATATATATATATACGTAAAAAAAGGGCTTAAGTCTAATGTAGCCGGTTTAAACTCTGAATAAAATTTCACCCCTGACCGAATATTGTGTCTTAATTATTGTAATTATTTAAACCTTTTCTTTTGAAACTATTCCGTAGAATAAGATTTTAACAGTCCCCTGCAGCCGACCACGTCAAATTCTTAATAGATACTTCTTTCAAAATTTATTTCTAAAATCATCAAATAAAAACGTCTTCACAATGTCTTGATTGGAACTTGAAAATTTTTAAATTAGAAATAGACAATGTTTAAGTTATGTCAATATGTATATGATAATGATTCCACGATAAGCTCCTCCTCTTTGTAGATTTAGGGAATTTTATTTTTAAGTCCTCCGCCCCATACTTAACCCCACCATCAATTATGTTAAGTACAATTTTTAGTTCGTTATTAATTCTTCCTTTCTAGATCTGAAAATTATAAAAAAAATTGTTCATGGGGGGAGGGGGGGGGGGGAATAAGCCAGAGAACTTATCCAGGAGTTTGTTATTTTGAAAATCTGTGTACTTACATGTTATGATATATATTTATGAATTTGACTCTATGCCAAGGTTTAATTATCTAGGTTTTCCTCCAGTAAACATACTATATACATAGTACATAGAGCTATGGATAGTTATCGAATTAGATGCTCAGATCACGTGATCACAATTTGACCCCTTATACATAATTTTACAGCCTTTTTTCTTAAATAATGTTTAGTTGGCATATGCATTTTGAATAAAAAAGCATAAAATAAAAAATCTGTAAGTTTAAAGAGTGTTGAATTATAGACGAAAACACGTTTGATTTCAAATAAAAGAAACCAAATGCTTCTCACTCTGGTTAGTTCGGGGTGAGATATATGTAGTATATCTGATTAGCTGAATAAGACAAAGACAGAACACTGTTTAACAAAATATGGTAGATACATGTAGAAAGATAAAACTCTGGGTTTTTAAAGATGGCTACAAAGATTACCCACAAAGAATGATACTTCAGAGATGATCGTGACAACCTTGATATTTTTTACACTCATAATTGATTTTTGCTTTTAGCTTGGTTTTCCGTTTATCATTAGATCATATTTATGGTAGAAAACAAAATTCAATATAACGTTCAATTTAAAGGGTATCAGGTCGTGATTTAAGTCTCATTCTTTGTGGGGAACTCTGTACATTTTACAATACATATAAAGTTTTAAAATCTAGATTAATATCTGCATGGTAGGGTGGAGGGGTGGGTTTCTACAATATTATTATGGTTGGTTGAATTTATTAAACCGAGGTATTACCTTGAAGAATACTTTATAGAGCATAGAGAAGAGACATATATACACTATACTATACATTCATGCATAACATTCATAATAAACTGATTGGGCCCACATTTTTCTTGCAACTCGCTTGACCCCAGGAAAGGTTTATGGACGATCAAATTTGACAAATGTTGCCTGGATAAAAATGTCAAAATTTATTATTTTTGAAAATTTACAAATTTTAATAGATAAATTCGCAGAATTAAAAAGATGGCGCTGGATAAAGTTTTTTGTCTGTCAGTTTCTATGTCCGATCATAACTCATGAACCCCTTGACCTATTTGCTTCAAAAGGGTTTGTTTTGAGTGGGTTCACTTTTATAGGAAAAAAATAGCTATAATCGTAATTTACGAGTAACTATGCGGGAGTAACTATGGGTACCCTGGGCAACGCTGGATTCTCAAGCTATAGTAACCAATAAAACCTTGTATATATATAAATTTGGCTTGTTTGTCTGCTTGTTTGTTTGTATCCTAAAAACGTCAAAACGGTTGAACCGATCGGGAAAGTTTTAGAAAAAGTTTTCAAATTGAAATAAACCTAAGAATAAAACTCACTCCTTTAAATTACAATTAAATTTTACAAATTATTGAAAATATCGAACAAGATTTGTATTCCAACTTCAATGAAGATTTAATCCTTGTCACAGTTACTATTCTGATTTGAAGAATTAGTCAGCTATTTGTTCTTCAAACAACAGTTTCATTAAATTCCATCGCGCGGAGAAACTAAATATCTCATTTCTAGCTTATTCGTAGACACGCTAAAAGTTTTAAAAGTTCTAAGTCCTCAAGTAAAAAATTAAGCCCGCGATTGAAGAACGTTTGTAAACGCCCTGTTGAAAGATTAAATTTGTTATAATTATATTTTATAACAAAAGAAAATTAGTAAAACACCTTGACTTACTTATTGTTATGAAATATTCATAGGTAGGTGGAAGGTGAACTAAGTTTTAAACTTGTTTTTTTAGAATAAAAAGCACTTTTTGTAAACAATTAAATGAAAATAATGGATTTATATTCGGAAAACTGCTGTTGTTGACATTTTCTTATCCTAACCTAAGGGACTGTTCATTTCTAGAGTGGCGTATCTCATTCACGACGGTACCTTTTAACCCTTTTTCTGATCATACCCTAAACTAAGCTTTTTGTGCCTTACTTTGTGGTCTGCAGTAAAATAAACAAAGAAACAGTGGGTTTTACCGGAGAGTGGTCAAGAATAAATGAGATATCATTTATTTCTAGATGACATTGATTTTTTTCTTTTGTGGTTTTTTTCAATTTTTCAATTTTTTTTTGCGAATAAAGCAGTATATATAATAAGGGAATTAAACACTTTTAATAAATAATTATGATTACTCAGATAAAGGTTTAAAGGGTACCGTTGTAAATTGGACACAGTCCTTTTTTAAATCTTTAATGGATTAGTTGTTAAGAAATGAATTTTGTCTAATAATGTGCAATATGAAAATCATTTAAGTTTTTAGTTGTTTTAGAATAAGTTATATATACAGTGACTCGTCATGGTATAATTGTTATTTAAAGCCTTGCTATCTTTTGTAAAGTAAAGTTGAAATGTCTTTAACTTAAAAGGCGGCTCGTTAATATTTAAAAACTTCTTTAAAAACTATTGAAAATGTCTAATTCTTAGTTACGTCATTTCTAGAGAGCATTGAAACTGATTCTATTTGCTTACCTTTTACTCACCTTTTAATCACTGAAATTAACTTTTTCTAAACTCACAAAATTGTTAAATACTCCTTGGAAAATGAAAAGTATGATTGTATCGGTTAGTTTTAGTAAAATATTTTATATTTGAATGTGTCGGATATCCTGTGGTTGATGTCCACCTGCTCCCCTGGTATAGACCTTACTGTACGATGGCTCTCCAATCTGCGACGGAGTCTCCACGGACGTGACGTCATAGATATCTGTGCCGCCGGAGTCATGCAAGTCTGAACTTCGGACATTAGATTGACGGGTTTAAACACAAGCACGCGCGCTTCTTCTATTTCATTGTTACCATTACGCGCACACACCTTTTTCATGTAAATTCATTTTGTTATTTTCTTTTGTAAATGGTTTTATGATGGTCTGGGAGCCGTTAGAGTTTGAAAAAAAATTTAAAAAATTCATATTTCAAAACTCAAAGAATAACACGAATTTTGCTATATTAACCAAGGTGTTTATAATAGGATATGTGCATTTTATTGCTCCTCCCGGTCCTCCGAAAATTCCATCTTTGTTTAAATCTTTGTTATGGTTTTGACTTAAAGTAGCTTCTAGGATTCTTTAATCTTTATAATTACAAACCCGACATCCTCACCTTTATTTTACACGTCTTCGTTGTAAGAAACAATTTCAAGAAATGGGTCATTTTGTCAGATTGTTTTCTCCCAATCTCGGGATCAAGTATTGATCTTCATTTTATGCAGACCTAAGGATAAATATTTTTCCTCTTTAATATCCCGTGGTGATCAAACTCTGAAGAGATAACTCTAATTGAGAGATCAAGCATTTATTCTTACATTTAAAAGTGCCCACATTAGATATCGAGATCAAGCGTTCAAGATTAACGAGACTTCAAACACAAGTTCTGATCTCTGGTGGGATATTAGATATTCAAATCTGATTTATTCTTCTCAAGTCTCTACAGCTCTACAGCTCTTCTGAACATAGGCGTTATAATAGAAAATATGATTTCAATCTAACGGGAAAATATCTTTGATTTGATGCGATCCTTAGTTTTTTACAAATTTTTATTAAAAAATATCATCTTTTTATCGACATCATTTTCCACGGAAAATTCTTTAACTGATTAATTAAACATTTAAAAACTTATTTAATTGATCAAGAGATTGATCATTAGGAACTTTATGATTGATTAGGATGGATCGTTAAACTGTTTCGATTTTTAATTTAAAAATAAGGAGGATTTCTTTGAGAAATAAAAACAAAACTTTTTTATGATTTTTGTCTGTCAAACTTTGATCATCAAGTTTTAGAATAAAATGATGCTTTCAGAACGATTCGCTTTTATCTGTTGCTTTTCAAGTCGGCATTTTTCTTTTGAAATTGTAAAACTAAAATTTCCGATTTTTTGTTAACCTTAATAATAAATTTTTTTAATCGACCATTTTAAAAAAAGTTTTATTTCGACCAGCCTTTCCTTTGTCCTGGGGTCATGTGGGTTGCCACCAAAAATTTGGGCTCTATCAGTCAAGCCGTTATGATGTTTATTAAACAGAACTGTTAAAACTGATTTGTTGACAATATAAATCTATGTTTAATATGTACTGTTTGATTGTGGATCAACCTAATATATATTGCGTGATTTTGTCTATCCGTGCTGAACGGTTGAGAAAACGTGCAAACTTCCTGTTCCACCATCTCTAGCTAGGCTTCAGTCGATAAACCAAATTTTTGGTATTTTTCATAAAATGTTATTAATAAAATATACCTTTCGAACAATTGTAAGTTAATCGATCGCAAAATTCCAAATATTTCGGTCCAACACTATTTCGTATAAAACCTTTCCTAGATTAAACACATGAATACATATTTACTTGAAAATTATTAAAACTTTTAGTCTTGAATGTTTGAGAACAAAAAGAAGTTGATTTAATGATTTCTTAGTAATTAATATTTATCTACTAAATTATGATAATGCTTCTTTTTTGTTTTTTGTCCAAGTTTTTATTTCACTAATTTATTACTGATTTCACTGAATTTTTGTGCAATACATTATATTTTTAAAATTGAGTTATCATTATTTTTTCCTATTTTTCATCCTTAATTTTATTTTTCCATACTTCTTTATCCGTTTATCCTTTATTTATTCATCAATCTTTAGCTTCATTCTTCATTTACTTTATAGTTATTCATTCCTCCCTCAGTTATTCATTTATCTATCAGTTATTCATTCATCTCTCAGTTATTCATTTATCTATCAGTTATTCATTCATCTCTCAGTTATTCATTCATCTTTCAGTTATTCATTCATCCCTCAGTTATTCATTCAACTCTCAGTTATTCATTCATCTCTCAGTTATTTATTCATCCCTCAGTTATTCATTCATCCCTTATTTTTATATCCATCCTTTAGTTATTCATCCATCCTTTAGTTAGTCATCAATCCCTCGGTTATTCATTTATCCCTCTCTTATTCATCTTTCCTTAAGTTACTCATCCATCCCACGTGGATTTAACGGTTCTGTCAATATTTCTGAAAGCTGCGACTTTCGATCACAATTTGACCCCTTATACTTAATTTTTTAACATTTTTTATATATTTTTTTGTCGGCATATACGTTTTGAATGAAAAGTATAAAATAAACAAATCCGTAAGTTTAAAGAGTGTTGAATTATAGACCAAAACACGTTTTTTTTCAAATAAAAGAAACCAAATGCTTCTCACTCTGGTTAGTTCGGGGTGATCCCTTAGTTATTCATTCATCTTTCAGTTATTCATTCATGCATTGATTATTGGTCATTGATTTTTCTATCTTTCATGCATTTATTATTTTTTTTATCTTTTTCTCATTTGAAATAAATAATTGTATTTTATTGTATGGTTTATCCTTTTCTAGCGGTAAACCTAATCATTTCTCAATTTAAAGGGTTTATTTTTTTTTGTAAACATTGAGGGATAATGTTATTTATAAGAAGCATATCTAAACTGTTTTACTTTCAAATATCTTCTCTAAATCACTATCAAATTTTAAACAAAAATTGAAAAAAATTAGAAAAAGTGTTTATAAACAGTTTTATTTTCAACACAAAAAAATGTCAACATTTTATAATCTTTTCAAGGATTAATTGCATTCCCGCATCCCGAAGTTGAAATAGCGAAACAATCCTTTAAAATGTACCATCAATGATGTAATTTTATATACTTGAAAACGACAAAAATAATTACTGTATTTAAAGTTATTGTGGTTTAAAATTACGGNTAAGTAGTTTGCTATTAGTCTACCAAAAAAGTACGGTTTTTAAGTATTGAGCTAGGGGTGGGGGGGATGAGGGAGATTGAACATAATTTTTAATTTAAGCGTAAAATCTCAAAATTTATTTCAATATTCTCTCTTGGTGGGCTGCCTTTTACCTATCTGCCTTTGTGCATTACACATATATTATATACATATATAAATTTAACTTTGATAATTCAAACTTTCATTTTAGGATTTTAGTTAATTTAGGTCTTTCAGTAAATAAATTGTAATTTGTTTATAAGAAGAATTTCTAGAGTTTTTAGTAAATTTCATAAGCTTTTAGAAATTCGAATTTGTGAAGATTCCGTATTACACAATATGATATCATATAGAATAGGACTGCATGGAGACAACTAATACAGTGTTATTCTAGAATTACTAGGCTTACAATGCGCTTCGAGTCGTTTTTTCTGTTAACAAATTCAGTTTTAATATTGCCTTTTTCTTCCTTTATATAAACTAAAGATTTCGCGGATTTATCTGTTTGCATTGACTGATTTAAGAAAAAAAAGTCAAAATTAACAATTTTATTTACCAAGTTTATTTTTAATTTTACCGGTCATTAACCTTGCGACCGAGCAGGGCATATGAGTTGCCACAGAAAATTTGGGTCTGATCGGTTCAGCCGTTTTGAAGCATATTACAGCTTAAACTATAATTAAAGATGCTGCTGTTTGTTTCTCTACACGATTCCTGATTTTAAATTTACTTCTCACGATTAAATTTTCTGTCAGAACCTAAACATGAAAGGATTACATTCGCACTTCATTTGATTACGAATAGGATTTCTTGTGTACATACAGAAATAACCATAAAACTTTGGAAAAAGAAGACGACTTTTAGACACAAGTTATGACTTTAAGTAGTCAAATAAGCATGAGACACAGCAATTGTGCAGTGTAAACAGACCCATTTCCCTAAATAAGGGATTTAATATGTTACAAGTAAAAACTATTTGCCTTGTAACAACATCAATTACACTTCATTATTGATTTAATAATGTCGTCTTTCTATTCCACAGTTTTCTGGTTAGCACTATATATCACCTACACAAGTATTCAAATATTTTTACAGAAATAATCTATTTGTCCACTCCAGCCCAGTTAAGGGATATATTTGATAGATAATGACTCCGTTTTAATTGTCTTTATTATTCCAAACATTTAGGTATTAAATTTAAACCCTTTTTTAAATCTGTTATTTCTTCTCAACCCCGTCCCCCACAATGGGGTATCAGGGGGTCTGCAATATCGAGCTTACATTATAAGTCAAGTTAAATAAGGCTTGGGCGCGAGAAGGGTCTAAGTCGTAGTAATATTGCATTGAATTTTTAAAATCAGACGAAAACTGGTAATTTCCGTGGAAACTCTTTCAATCTTTATAACTTGTCGATCAAATCTGTCCTAGGACTGATGATGATTGAAAAAACATCAAATTTCCTACTTTGAAGTTGTGCATTCTAGAGAACACTTTTTACCGCATTTTGGCCAACATTACCGACCTAGGGAGGTTAGGTTACTTAACAACCCTTGGGATAGTTATGTAAAATAACCACCCGTTCTGCGTAGTTTTCGGGAAAAAAATTGTGCATTTTCATCTCAAAAGACGCTAAAATTTCTACCACTACTACTATTTCGGGAAATTAAAAATTTTACTTAACCGCAGGTTCTCTCGACCAATTTTGTCTACAAAATATTCCTCGCTGCGCTCTGGATGTTTTGTAGGCAAAATTGGTCTTCGGAAACCTTGGTAAAGTAAAATTACCAATTCGGATGTTTTTATAAATGAACAATGTTTTTAACCTCAACTTATCCTTTTTTTTCTAAATTTTAATTAGGATTTTTAAAATTAAATGTATTGTAAAGAATTACGTTTAATGCATGCATAATTATAGATCATTTGGTTCATAATTATCATTTATACAAGAATTTAATTAATACAATAAATATCCTACTTCGCATCTCTCTTTCTTGAAATTAAATTATTTCTTTTTAATCTTTCTCACCTATACCCACTTTTGCTTGCTTAGTTGATACTCTATAAAAGAGAATATAATATAAGATTTCGCAGATTTTTTAGTTTTGATTGGTGCACTGTTAGAAAAAAAGATCTATGAACTTGCTTTAAATAGATATCAGGCACAACAAATCTGAAAAATTTGAAGAACCTTGAAAAATTTCCAAAATTTAAAAAGACAAAAGTTTCAGAAAAGCAATATCGTCGAATTTTGAGGTCAAGTCAGGTTCCACATTTTTTTCAGGCCCGATCGATTCAAATGTTTAAAAAACACTCACACTAAAAAATAGTTTGGCAATATCTCTCAATGTCCTGCCTTTATACTTTGATCATATTTTTTAACCTTATTGTAAAGATCCAAGCTGTAAATTTACGGTATGCAGTGTGCAGTAGGCCTGAAACTTTAATTTGTTATTTAATTATAATTACGATTTAAATATTTCCTTTAGTCGAGCGTTGAATTTGATATTCAGAGGAATTTTAAATCTATCATGTTTTTTCAAGAATTTTGATATTTTTTCTGCTTGAATTCTTATATTTGTCGTTTACATTTTTGCATGAATTTTGATTTTCGTGTCTGGAATCATTAAATATAATATCTTTTGTCTGAATTGATTAATTGATTAATTCCTTGGCCTTGAAGGGTTGAAGAGTAGTTTCCTGTCTCCAGGTACCCCTTTGTTCACCTGTACCATATCTAGACCCGGAGAACAGATTGGAATCATGATAAACCTGGATCTTGAAATACAATTCAAGATTAGTAGATCACATGCATAGCTATAAGAGTTAATTCATAATGCCCCGGCCAAATAATTTGCGATATAAAAATTAAACAATTGTTTTATGGCTGAAAATTTTTAAGTCTTTAGTCCTCCAACCAAGAAGGACTGAACAAAATTAATTCAAAGAAACTTATTACTCGCCACAGTTATTGATTTCCTACCCTTATCTTTTCAACCTAATTTGGTAGACTTTTATGCTTCCGCAGACTTCACACTCATGCTAGAGCAAAGGTTTACATCATAAGGCTTTAATGGTGTAAGATTATACAATGTAAGTTTGATGCAAGTAGTCAATTTCATTGGCGAAGCATTTAGTTCATGGAACAGATGAGAGATTTAAGCATTCATCGATGAATTTTGATTTAAGATGCTACATTAAATTTTATCATTAATTTAAAGGAAGTGTTCGCGAAAAATGAAATTTTGTTTTTTTAAATAGTTTTCGCTGGCGCTGGATTTTCGAAAATTCCTGGAAAATATGAAAATGTCGTCTTCATTATCAAAAATCCTCGAAACAGGAATAAATGTTTTCAAAAGTAAAAAGTGAAAAATACAAAATATTATGAAATATCAACTATTTACGAATGCGTCGAAAAATAATCGATGTTTATTGTTTGTAATATCTGAATGATTTGTTTGGAATTAAATTGATTTGTTTACGATCCGAGTTGAATGTTGCATCTTTCCGAATTTGTATGGACACTTCGTTCTTCGGTATTAGTCGTTTTTAACAATTTTCTCCTTATAGACGCAACAGATAGAAGTAAGATTAGTAGCGATCAAAAGCGCTTTTTTATCGCATTAAGCCTATACCCCCTTTAATTTTTCGCGAACACTCCCTTTAATATCAGAATAATTAAGTAAAAGTAGGACTTTCTTAATTAAAGTAAATCTGGGAATTAATGAGATTTCGTGAATTTTGAATATATTATTGGGGGTGGGGGGGGCGAATTGAGCGTTTCCAAGTCACGTCAAATCAAAGTAAAAATTATATTAGATTGAGATCTTTTAAACGTGTCTTTGACTTTTTAATCTACAGACTCATTTTTTATAATATCAATGGTCGACGAAATCGGGTAAAAAGATTTATGGATAGAAAATCATAGTTTGTAGCAAGAAGTCAGTTCTTTTGGCCGTCTCCTCCTGTCTAGTATAGTGGTGCGTTAAGTTCTAATATTAATTCCATGCCTCTAGTCCAGCAGTTTGCTTTGCATGCTATCATATTTTTCATAGAAAATTCTCACAGATTTTTATTTATCTCTTTATGTGTCTAGCTCGTCTAGCGCGCACATTCTTATCTACTTGACTTTTTGTTCAAGTATTTTAATTGGATTTCTCTGCGCCTGGACTTTGGTTTCTTTGTTTGTAATTTCCTCCAGATCTCATGAAATAATACAATTCAAAACAAGATTGATCTAAATATCCTAAAATTTAAATTGGTTTTTATTTTTCATTGTTTATGATATAAATAAAATATTTTACAAAATATTGCTGAACAGCAATAATTATGAGGTTTCATTTCGTTTATAATCATGATTATTATTAGAAACTGAAAAAAAACATATTCTTTCTGTATGAAATCATATGTGACAAATCTAGACAATTTAAAGGGACAGACCGGCTATGTAAGGTAATAAAACTGAGTATGTAGTGGAAAAATTCTTTAGGATTTATTTGAGACATATAAAACGTTTCCACGATGTATTATTACTTTTAATATAATATACTATTTAACTCATGACCATTTTGTTAAGAATAGATATAGAATAAGATAAGATTTTCCCTCGGTATGAAGAAAACTATTATATTATAAAAGGAGTTCCAGGACGCCTGTAGAAGTAGTATGGAAACAGTACAATTTTTTGGACTAAATTTCACTCTACTCTGTGCCCTTTTCTTGATATTTGTAATTTGATCAAATGTTAACTTTTTCAATGTTTATTTTAAGTTTCCGTTTAGTAAAGCTACGGTATGAAGAAAACTATTATATTATAAAAGGAGTTCCAGGACGCCTGTAGAAGTAGTATGGAAACAGTACAATTTTTTGGACTAAATTTCACTCTACTCTGTGCCTTTTTCTTGATATTTGTTATTTGATCAAATGTTAACTTTTTCGATGTTTATTTGAAGCAGAATCACTGGAAGACAACTTTACATTAAATAAAAAGATAAATACTATGAAATTGATTTAAACTCTCAATTTTTTTTTATTAATAACAGAAAAATCTTTTGATAAACGCTTAGATTGTAATTTTCAATTTCTAATTTGTTTCTTAGGTCCATTTAACATTTTTTGCCTGAGAAAAGTTGTTTGTAAGTTTTATTGCACGAAATATTATTGCAAAGAAAGATTCATGTTTCCGCTGCGCTATCATCATTAAATCATAAAAATACCGAGAGTTATGTACCTATATAGCTTGGCTAGTTCAGACTTTTTTTAGCCGTTCGGTAACTAACCTTTTTTTTGGGAAACCCGTTCGTTATCAGCTGGAAGAGCTGAACTATCCTTTAGTTAACGGTATTTTCCGTTCTTTCTTAAAGCTACCGTTCGTAAACGATCTCAATTTTATTAACCGCATTAACGGAAGATATTTTAGAAATCGTTAACAGAGCCAGCCGTTAACAGTTATTTCCATTCGATTTTTTTCTTCATTTTTTAATGAACGTTTATTTTTGATGTCAAAACTATCGTTTTTTGCCGTTCGTTAACGGAATTAACGGAATATTTCCAAAAACTTGGCGTTTGTAAACAGAACATTCCCCAGCCCTATATATATATATATACCCAGTTTTCAGAGACTGCTTAATCAACGACCAAACAGAAGCGTGGGAAATTATAAAAATTCTCAGAAAGGTTTCATTCTCTCTCCCCCCACTGCTTTGATTATGGTTTTTTTATTGGGAGTAAACAATAAACAATTTAGATATTTATTTGCAACAAAAAAACGTTGGTTTTTATATTACTTGAAAGATTTTTATTTAACAATGTCTGGAAAATGATTGTTTCTTTTTTTTCTTAAATGAAGAGTTAGAAACTCTTTTTCTATGCCTTCTCGTTTAGAGAAAATGAAATGTTAATTTTTAATAATTTATTGAATTAATGATATAGAGAATAGTTCGATCTAGTAAAGTAAACAATACGTAATAAAACATAAGAATTTTGTGAACATCCCACGTTTATTTTTGTATACATTCAAAATAAAGTTGAAAAAACACGTCAGACATTTTTAGAATTAAAAGTATAAACAATATAGTATTTACATGTAATGGATGCATATCTATTTATGTTTGAAAATTTATAAAACATAACAGTTGGTAAATAGTTTAGAATGTCTTCTCTCATAATTTGTTAAGTTGCTTAATACCAAAAACAATAATAAAAATATTATAAAGGAGTCATATTATAGTAAAATTAATTTCAAAGTAAAATATATTTGAGCAAAAGATTTTTTAAACGAAATTTATTGCAAACAGCCTTTATTATGTAATACAGTGTATGGAAGACGACATTCAAAACTGGCATGTTTCGCGGAACACCCTGTACCAGTATTCGTTTACCAAGCAAATTAGATAAAGTAAGTATCATAATTTGATTACAATAATATAAAAGTTTTAGCAAGAATGTTAACACGAACAAAATTATCAAAATGCTAATCTAAACTTAGTTTAAATGTAAGTAAAAAATATATATTTATTAGTTGCAGCGCCATTTTACAGCTTTTAAGGAGTAGATTGAATAGTTTTTGGTAAAATTAGGTTCACAAATAAATGCCGCAATATCTTCCTTCAAATTGATATCCTAAATATGTTACTTCAAATTGATATCCTGCATGTGTTCCTTCAAATTGATATCCTAAATATGTTCCTTCAAATTGATATCCTAAATATGTTCCTTCAAATTGATATNAGAGGGTTCAAACTATTCAGGATGGGTGGTGCACAAAGTAAAAAAGGCGGGAGGTTTCAGAGTTTTTTTGGTTTTCTGGAAAACATATAAATAAATACACCCTAAAACAAAAAATAAAAAAAAATTGATGTGATTGTTGATCAAAAATCTGATCCTTCAGGGGGGGGGGGTTTACCCTCAGTTGCCGCTAATAGTCCATAATTCTGTTCTGACTCTTGTTATGTGGTCTATAATTAACAAACATGATGGAGGACGACATTTGCAGCGTTCTTAAAAATCTAAGACGACATTGTGAAACTTAGTCTTTACGAAATACTCCTTCACAAGTCACAATTGGAAATTTGTTGGAGCACTGGACCGGAGCTGAATTCAACTTAATATATTGGAGCATTGGACTGGAGCTGAATTGAACTTAACATGTTGGAGCACTAGACTGGAGTGGAATTCAACTTAATATGTTGGAGCACTGGACTGGAGCTGAATTTAACTTAATATGTTAGTGCGCTGGACTGGAGCTGAATTCAACTTATTATGTTGGAGCACTGGACTGGAGCTGAATTTAACTTAATATGTTGGAGCACTAGACTGGAGTTGAATTCAACTTAATTTGTTGGAGCACTGGACTGGAGCTGAATTCAACTTAATATGTTGGAGCACTGGACTGGAGCTGAATTCAACTTAATATGTTGGAGCACTGGACTGGAGTTGAATTCAACTTAATATGTTGGAGCACTGGACTGGAGCTGAATTCAACTTAATATGTTGGAGCACTTGACTGGAGCTGAATTCAACTTAATAACTTCTTAAAATGTTGATGACAGATTGTGTGTAGTGAAATATAAATGAAGATAACATGAATGAACATTTACAAAGTAGGAAAAGCAGTAATTTATCATGCATAAAGTAGGAAGTGATCATGTATAAAGTGAGAAGTGATCATTTATAAAGTAAGAAGTGATCTTGTATAAAGTAGGAAGTGATCATGTATAAAGTAGGAAGTGATCATGTGTAAAGTAGGAAGTGATCATGTATAAATTAGGAAGTGATCATGTATAAAGTAGGAAGTGATCATGTATTGAAGTAGGAAGTGATCATGTATAAATTAGGAAGTGATCATGTACAAAGTATGAAGTGATCATGTATAAAGTAGGAAGTGATCATGAATAAATTAGGAAGTGATCATGTATAAAGTAGGTAGTGATCATGTTTAAACTAGGAAGTGATCATGTATAAAGTAGGAAGGGATCATGTATAAAGTAGGAAGTGATCATGTATAAAGTAGGAAGTGATCATGTATAAAGTAGGAAGTGATCATGTATAAAGTATGTAGTAAAGGGTAAAGTATAATGATATACTACCAAGCCGCAGTAATGGGATAAATAGGAGATAAATTCATCCAGGAGGATATAATTGTTTTCTAGCCTTCAGCTAGGTCACAAACTAGATCAGCATTCGATACTATTAGATAGGAGAGGCTGGGAGATGATAGGTTAGGAAAGATTTGGATAAGGCAGGGTAGGCTAGGATAAGGTAGGATGGGATGGGAGATTAAAGGATGGGATAGGATAGGTTAGGATATGTTAGGATAGGAAAGGATAGGATAGGATAGGATAGGATAGGATAGGATAGGATAGGATAGGATAGGATAGGATAGGATAGGATAGGATAGGATGTTATATTCTCTCTCCCTTCATTCTAAACCTAAAACTAAAACTACATCAAAACATTTTCAACGCTGACAAGAGCTGAGTGTTTAAAGGGACTGTTGACGTAATTTCAAGTCACCCTCTGTGTGGCATGTCAGATTAATAATGAATCGTTTAAACCTCAATCCAAGTAACAGTGAAGATATCGTCGTTTTTCTATCTAAAACAAGTGTAAAATTCTGTTATTTTCCTCCATGTTTCTGTAGCAAATATGCGCAATTCATTTTTATAGAGAATGAACAATTGAAATAATCAATTTTTTGTTAGACAAATAAGGATAACGTGTTCCTCCCCGTTGACAAATGACATTATTTCTACAGTCCCTTTAATCCAATTTTTCAATATAAAGATGTCAACAGAAACTTATACACTGACATAGTGAAAAATTCGAATCATTACCACGTGACTCCGCGTCGTTAGTATCACGTGACCAGTATACTGCACTGCCATTGGTGGGAGTTCTGGTCATATCATACGGACGTTTAAATAATATTATTAATTATATCTTTCATAAATTAAAAATTATTAAACTCAATTAATAATAGAATAAAACCTAATTTTCTTAGGCTCCTCTTGGATATCGTCGTTTTCAGATTGATTATGTATTTGCTGAATATGATCCGTTTAAACCAACTATTTTTATAAAACTGTGTGTACATAGATTTTCGTATAAATTTGACGCAGTTTAATATCCATATCTCGGATCGATCAACTTCAAAAATGCTTAGGTTTCAGCCCATACCTCCTTTCATTTTTCTTTACAGTCCCTTTAAAGATGAGTTATCTTACAGTGGTAACCAGAAAACAGTGGAATTTGAATCGTCTTTATTATTTCTTTTGATGATGAAATGTTGCTACAGTTTTGGAAATTGTAACTGAATTTCTTCTAATAATGTATACTGCAAATTTTCAGAAATATGGTAATAACAAGTATTAACAATACAACTCTCAATATTCTTCGTGAATAGAATTCAGTTTTTGCCGTGCAAACTCTGATTTTCTAATCCCTACATCTTTTCAACCCAATGTCGGAGACCTCTGATATTTCAAACTTTAATTCTGTTATATAAATATATTCTAAGTTTGAAATAGCAAAAGTGTACACCATTAGGTTGTAAAGATATAGAAAATAGAAGTTTGAGTTTGTGGTAAAGAGTCGATTTCTATCCTAATTAAAATCAAGAAAGAAAGACGCAATTATTCCACTGTTTTTTGGTTACCACTGTATATCTCACAAACTCGAATGCCAAATGTGTCAAATATATGAATATAAATTAATGAAACTGAGATCTTGCCAATATTTTTATTTTGAATCTTTATATCTTTGTAACCTGACGGTGTAAACCTTTGTCATTTCAAACTTAGACAATTTGATCTAACTGAATTCATAATTTGAAAAATAAAAGGTCAGCGACATTGGGTTGCAAAGATATAGGGACTAAAAATCAGAATTTGTGGCAAAGACTTAATTTCTTTGAGAAGAAGTATTGACAGCTGAACAATATTTAGAACTAAACATTGGGATGATATTTCAAATTTCTAGTTTCCGACCAAATTGACTAATTGTAGGATAAATTCTATATACATTCTCAGGGTATAGATACGGTGTGGGAAGAAACTTGTCCGCAGGCCTGGACTCATTCATTTTTATCATTCTGCTCTCATTTGTCATCCGGCTTTTCAGATCCCATACCGTCCTGTCATCCAACATTTATTCTTTACACTCAACCCAATCTATTAGATTAATTTAGAAATGAAATTGCAACAGATTGTCATGTGTGTATCTTCTCTCAATCTCGCTTTCTCTTCCTTAATCTTACTTTGAGTATTTTTTTCTATCCTTAAACAGATAAAGAATTTATAAAACAGATAAAACTTCAAGATGTTTGATTTTCTCAGTTGCGAAGCTGAGTTACGAAATAAAACCCAAACTGAGAATTTTTGAATGAGATTGAGTTACGCAAAACAACCTCAACTCCTTAAATAAAACTAAAACTGTTGGATATAGTGGTTTAACTTATCTGGAGATCTAGGCTGGGTCCAGAGATGAGATTTATCTCTAGAGCTAATATACTTTAATCTGGAGATCTAAGTTGCGTCCAGAGATGAGATTTATTTATCTCTAGAACTAATATACTTTAATCTGGAGATCTAGCTGGGTCCAGAGATGAGATTTATCTCTAGAGCTAATATACTTTAATCTGGATATCTAGGCTTTGTCCAGAGACGAGATTTATCTCTAGAACTAATATACTATAATCTGGAGATCTAAGTTGGGTCCAGAGATGAGATTTATCTCCGGAACTAATATCTTTAAATCTAGAGATCTAGGTTGGATCTAGGTTGAGATTTATCCCGGAACCAATATCCTTAAATCTAGAGATCTAGGTTGGGTTTAGAGATTAGACTTAAATCTAGAGATCTAGGTTGGGTTTAGAGATAAGATTTATCCCCTGAACTAATATCCTTGAATCTAGAGATTTAGGTTGGGTTTAGAGATTAGATTTATCCCCGGAACCAATATCTTTGAATCTAGAGACTTAGGTTGGGTTTAGAGATGAGATTTATCCCCGGAACTAATATCCTTGAATCTAGAGATTTAGGTTGTGTTTAATCTAGAGATCTAGGTTGGGTTTAGAGATTAGATTTATCTCCGGAACTAATATCCTTGAATCTAGAGATCTATGTTGGGTTTAGAGATGAGATTTATCCCCTGAACTAAAATCCTTGAATCTAGAGATCTAGGTTGGGTTTAAAGATAAGATTTATCTCCGGAACTAATATCCTTGAATCTAGAGATCTAGGTTGGGTTTAGAGATGAGATTTATCTCCGGAACTAATATCCTTGAATCTAGAGATCTAGGTTGGATTTAAAGATAAGATTTATCCCCTGAACTAAAATCCTTGAATCTAGAGATCTAAGTTGGGTTTAGAGATAAGATTTATCCCCTGAACTAATATCCTTGAATCTAGAGATCTAGATTGGAATTAATCTAGAGATCTAGGTTGGGTTTAGAGATGAGATTTATCTCCGGAACTAATATCCTTGATTCTGGAGCTTGACCCAACATTAACCCACACAGCACTCCTTCTTTATCCGACTGAGACACATATCTAGAACCAGGCTAGGCATTGAATTCAACCGGATTAACCCGGCCAGGGAACTAAAAACATCGGAATGTTTGCATGGTCTGAAAAGAGATTTATAAATATGTTCATTAAAAACTACTAAATTCGTCTTCATAACAGATGCTGCTTTTAACCTATTCTACCCCCCCCCCGGAATTATTGCTAAATCGTTTCCCCAATTGCATCCCTGTATTCAATTTCTTCATTCAAGATTTTTTAGGTATAATTTTTTGCGTATACTCGATTTCTACCCAATTTACAAAAAGTGAAACTAGATCTCAATTCAAATGATTGCAATGTAAACGTGTCAGAACTGAATACAAAATTAGATTGAAAAAGATTAAAATATAAAAGAAGTATTTTGCAAGAGTTGAAGTTTTACCAGAGACTAAAACTTTTGACTGCGAAAGAACTCAATTTCGAGAACATAAACTTTTAAGTTGAAGGATTAAGTTTAGTTCCGCCTCCACCCCCACAGTAGCCCCAACTCTACTCCAGTAGTCTTTCCTGTTTATATACGCCCATATACCATTATAAATATGCGTACATATTCATGATATTGCAACTTTAATATAGTAATGTGCATTTACATGTCATTGTAACAACATGTATGTGTATTGTATATGTAAATGTAAATGTGATTTATACATAAACTGTCAGAATATCTCAACCTTTGATAAAACTAGTTAAATTGAGAACTCCGTTTGACTAGGTCAGGCTCTATATTTTTCCATGTCACTTCTAACACTGGGAGAACTTGTGCGATTTATCTAGGTTCGTGAGACCTTCTCGGAGCTTGGAGATAGAAGGATGGAAGGTTTAAACTTCTCAGGATAGAATGTTTAAGCTACTCAAGATAGAAGGTTTAAACTACTCAGGATATAAGGTTTAAACTACTCAGGATATAAGGTTTAAACTACTCAGGAAAGAGGGTTCAAACTACTCAGAATATAAGGTTTAAACTACTCAGGATATAAGGTTTAAACTAATCAGAATAGAGGGTTCAAACCATGTTCAAACCTACTCAGGATAGAAGGTTCAAACTACTCAGAATAGAAGTTTCAAACTACTCAGGATATAAGGTTTAAACTACTTAGGATAGAAGGTTCAAACTACTCAGGATAGAAGGTTCAAACTACTCAGGATAGAAGGTTCAAACTACTCAGGATACAAGGTTTGAACTTCTCAGGATAGAAGGTTTAAAATTTTCAGGATAGAAGGTTTAAACTACTCATGATAGAAGGTTTAAACTTCTCATGATAGAGGGTTCAAACTATTCAGGATAGAAGGTTTAAACTACTCAGGATAGAGGGTTTTAACTAATCAGTGTAGAAAGTTAAAGCTACTCAGAATAAAAGGATTAAACTACTCAGGATAGAAGGCTTAAACTACTCAGGATAGAAGGTTTAAACTACTCAGGATAGAAGGTTTAAACTACTCAGGATAGAGGGCTCAAACTACTCAGGATAGAAGGTTTAAACTACTCAGGATAGAGGGTTCAAACTACTCAGGATAGAAGGCTTAAACTACTCAGGATAGGGGGTTTTAACTAATCAGTGTAGAAAGTTCAAACTACTCAGCATAAAAGGTTTAAACTACTCAGGATAGAGGATTCAAACTACTAAGGATACAAGGTTTAAACTACTCAGGATAAAGGTTTCAAACTACTCAGAATAAAAGGTTTAAACTACTCAGGATAGAAGGTTTAAACTACTCAGGATAGAAGGTTCAAACTACTCAGGATAGAGGGTTCAAACTACTCAGAATAAAAGGTTTAAACTACTCAGGATAGAGGGTTCAAACTACTCAGGATATAAGGTTTAAACTTTTAATTATACAAGGTTCAAACATAAGGAGAGAAGTTTCAAACTAACCAGAATAAAAAGGTTTAAATAACTAATGATACAAGGTTTAAACAAATCAGAATAGAAGGTTCAAACCTACTCAGAATAGAAGGTTCAAACTACTCAGGATAGAAGGTTCAAACTACTCAGGATACAAGGTTTGAACTTCTCAGGATATAAGGTTTAAACTACTCAGGATAAAAGGTTCAAAGTACTCAGGATATAAGGTACAAACTACTCAGGATGAAAGGTTTAAACTTCTAATTATAAAAGGTTCAAACATAAGGATAAAAGTTTCAAACTACCCAGAATAAAATGTTAAATAACTCAAGATAGAAGTTCTGATTTACGTCGCAAATTGACGTCTTTAGAGCTTTAAAATTATGAGGTCTGATTAACGACACGTCGTCTTATCGACGTCACTCGTCTCGTCATATGATCTTCTTGACATCTTGAGATATGATTGTCGGCTGTACGAGGTCTGATTGACCCCTAAAACTGACGTAAACCGTCTGACCTTGTTACTCTATAGTTACAACAACCCTGGATAAAAACCACCCGGATTATATTGGATAATTTGGTCGGAGAAAAACCTAATAAGATTATTGCGTATAATGCGTATGATGAAGAATGAAAATTATTTAATTTGAAGATTAGAACTAGAGCACTGTTCACACTCCGCATGCAATCCAGGTTGCTTTAGCAAATATCTTGGAATTGGAAATATTTCTCTTCATTCTTATCAACCAGAGTTTTTTAACTGATTGAATAAAAATAAGAATTATTGTTATTACAGCATAAAAAATGCATAAGATAAATAAGAAATTTAGTTTTTTGCCTTCAAAAAGAATTTTTATATAAAATACTTAATGATATGTTATGATTTCGATTCTTAACTCTCTAGAGAAAGAATGTTTTAAATATTTTACATTAATTATCATTTTAGATTCTAAATAAACCCTCCATTAAAACTTTTTTACCCAAGAACATTATAAATTTACCGTTTCTTCCCCCCCCCCATATCCCCTTCCCCTCCCTCCTTCTATCTATTCCCTTTACCACTGGGTCTTTGATCATGATTTGTGTACCACTCCACGTATCATTTATTTCAATTAGACTTTGTGTTGGTTTAGAAGAGTTTTTATCCGATCAGGTCTAGGTTCAGGTTTGGATCCAGGCTTAGATTTAACAACAGGTTTAGATACAGTGATGGTTACAGGTTCAGGTTTAGACCAAGGGATGGATCCAGGTTCAGGTTTAGATCCAAGTTTAGATCCAAGTTCAGGTTTATCTTCCTCCTCCTTTCTCCTTTTCTCTTTCTTCTCCTGTTTCTCCTCCTCCTAACCCTCTTCTTCCTCCTCCTTCTTTTTCACTTCTTCCTCCTCCTTAATGCATCCTCCTCCTCCTCCATCTCCTTTACCTTCTCCTCATTCTCTTTCTCCTTCTTCTCTTTTCCCTCCTCTTCCTCCTCTCATCAACTCCTCCATCCTGATGTTGACATATTCATGAAAAGATTGATAAAAGGACAACCTGTGGAGTATATAAAGACTGGAGCAAGAAGAAAACTGAACCTGGATCGGGTTCAGGTTTGATTGATTTAGACAAGTGTATCCAGGGATAAGGTCAGGGAGAGCATGATTCTCAAACCATGATAAATCTTTGACAAATCCTCATTTTCCGGACCTAACCTTAGACAGCTGGAACCAGTGTAAGGTAGGAGGGGTGTACTTTAAGGAAGATGTTTAAATAGCTCAGAGGGACCTAACAGGACAGAGTGCACTAAATCATATTATTTAAGAGTTCTTTCACCGAAAGAAATTATAAATGTCACCTCTTATTATGAAACTGATGGTAACATATCTTTTAAATTGTACTAATACCAGTATTGTACCAGTATCATGTACATTGTACCAATACCATACCTTATCTTACTTTTTATTGCACTGGACTTGCGCGGGCGCAGGTTGTCAAATTTTAGGCTAAACCACCTTTTTCATCATG
This sequence comes from Eurytemora carolleeae, assembly GCF_000591075.1. Classification (NCBI taxonomy): domain Eukaryota; kingdom Metazoa; phylum Arthropoda; class Copepoda; order Calanoida; family Temoridae; genus Eurytemora; species Eurytemora carolleeae. The sequence continues at coordinate 69,461 of NW_019397257.1, forward strand.
GTTCTCAAATAAAGTAAACTGGGGTTGTTAGTTAATAAATGAAAGGTCACAAAAGAAGACATTCCCTTCACAGTTACTTTAAGATTTATATGATACTAGATACTGGAGTGCCCGGCGTTGCCCAGGATATCTATATATATATAGGAGTAAAGAACTAGAACTAGAACCTTAAGAAGTATAAAGTATATACCCAGGATATATGTATATATAGGAGAGAACTAGAACTAGAACCTTGAGAAGTATAAAGTATATACCCAGGATATATGTATATATAGGAGAGAACTAGAACTAGAACCTTGAGAAGTATAAAGTATATACCCAGGATATATGTATATATAGGAGAGAACTAGAACTAGAACCTTGAGAAGTATAAAGTATATACCCAGGATATATATATATATATAGGAGTAGAGAACTAGAACTAGAACCTTGAGAAGTATAAAGTATATACCCAGGATATCTATATATGGAGTTCATGAGATTAGACGCACAATTCTTTACATCTCTCATCTATACATCAAGAGCTAAAGCTAGAAAGTAAAAGTTTTATCTGAGTCCTATTCTCGTAACACTGCATTCACACAATCAAAAATATTTCAGATTTTGTGATGAGAAACGTGTCAAAGATTGCTAAAAGTGTCCATGTTTTAAATTTTTAAGAAACCCCTCTTAAGGTACGAGTGACTTTCAATTTTTTTTACCATATAAATTAATCTAAATGTTGCTTGAACAATTTCTTAAATTCTTAGATCTGTATCTTATCATAATATTTTCTAAAAATCTTCAAATGAATTTCTGTAAATCAATTATGAGTTCTTATCTTGAACCATATTTAGTTAACTATACTAAACAGAAGTAATTTATCATAAATAATTATCATTCAAAACTCATTTATTACAGTCCGTAATTAGTCTTAATGGATGGTCAAAAATTACTTAAACTGTTATAATTGATATAGTTGATATACTTAATAACTAATACAATACAAATACCCATAAATGCAATAATTTATACAATGAAAGTTCACATTATATTAAACTTAAAAGCACCTTTATACTGTGTTAGTTTGATGAAATTTTTTGAGATTTATAAGAATTTAGTAAAATTAACTTTATACTTATGCATAAATATGTTGAGGGTTAAATATTAATGATAATTATGCTTTACTTTAAAACTATGCTTATAGGTTTTCCCAAGATGGTAAGTTTTTACAGTTTTCTAGTTTTACGATCTTCTTTATTTTAGACTAGAATAATGCGTAAAATTTGCTCAGTATGTAATAAATACAGTTGAACATACCTGGATGAATTACGTTGTACACTGTCTGTAAATCTAACCGCGATAATCCTTAACTACGCAAAACTTGTAATGCGACTAGACTAGCTACGTATTGTAATTAGCTTAACTACGATGATATATATCTGCGCAAATATTGTAAATATGTATATTAACTTAAAATGTAACATAGATTTCTAAATATACCTTAGCTGAAAGATACTCCGCTTTGATTACGGTGATAGAGTAATTTGGTCCTTGAGACATAGGGGCTGATATCGTGCCTATTGGTTTAGCATTGATTGCTTAAGAGCTTGTGTCCTTGATGACATTGATAGCTGAGATCTTGCCCATTGGTTTTGCATTAGCCACTTAAGAGCTTGTGTCGGTGATGACATTGATAGCTGAGATCGTGCCTTTTGGTTTGGCATTGATCGCTTAAGAGCTTGTGTCCGTGTTGACATTGATAGCTGACGAGATTGTGTCCATTGGTTTGACATTGATCGCTTAAGAGCCTGTGTCCCTGTTGACATTGATAAGTGACAAGATTGTGTCCATTGGTTTGGCATTGATCGCTGTGTCCCTGTTGACATTGATAAGTGACATGATTGTGCCAATTGGTTTGGCATTGATCGCTTAAGAGCCTGTGTCCCTGTTGACATTGTGCTAAGTGACAAGATTGTGCCCATAAAGTAAACCATAACAATTTATTTTAAATAATTTTGAAATCTTAATGAACATCATTCAGTTAGTAATTAATGATCCAACTTTGTTATTTTTTAACCTTTTAAAATTATAATTAGTAACACTTCTAATGATAATATTTTGATTATAATTTAGATTTAGAATAATCTACCTTGATGTGAAATTTAAATGCCAAGGGCGGTGACCAGGTGAGTGTCTACTGGGTCATATGAATAATTTTCTAACTTTCAGTGTTTCTATCTTGATTATCTATCTATCAGTGTTTCTATCTTGATTATCTATATATCTGTGTTTCTATCTTGATTATCTATCCATCAGTGTTTCTATCTTGATTATCTATCCATCAATGTTTCTAACTTGATTATCTATCCATCAATGTTTCTATCTTGATTATCTATCCATCAATGTTTCTATCTTGATTATCTATCTATCAGTGTTTCTATCTTGATTATCTATCTATCAGTGTTTCTATCTTGATTATCTATCCATCAGTGTTTCTATCTTGATTATTTATCCATCAATGTATCTATCTTGATTATCTATCCATCAATGTTGCTATCTTAATTATCTATCCAATAGTGTTTCTATCTTGATTATCTATCCATCAGTGTTTCTATCTTGATTATCTATCCATCAATGTTTCTATCTTGATTATCTATCCATCAATGTTTCTATCTTGATTATCTATCCACCAGTGTTTATATCTTGATTATCTATCTATCAATGTTTCTATCTTGATTATCTATCCATCAGTGTTTCTATCTTGATTATCTTTCTCTCTGTGTTTCTATCATGATTATCTTTCTACCTGTGTTTCTATCTTGCTTATCTTTCATCTGCGTTTCTATCTTGATTATCTATCTTTTTCTTTATTAACTTTCTATTTGTCTTTCTATCTTAATTGTCTATTTATCTGTGTTCTATCTTAGTTATCTATCTATCCAGCTGACTCTCTATCTTAGTTATCTATTTATTTTTATATTTATCTTTATTATTTATTGATCTATCTTTCTGTGAACTATCTATCTATCAGTATTAACTTTGTTATCTACCTATCTGTGATTTCTTTGAAATATCTGTCTATCTGTATTACTTTGGTATAACAATCTGTGTTTCTATCTTAGATACCATTTATATTTGTATTTTAGAAAATCTGAAGAATGTTGTTTCTATCTTCAGCATCTATCCATTTTAGATTATATCCGTATCTTTCTATCTATGTTTCTAATCTTGCAGTCCGTGTTAAAATCTGTCTGCTGTATATTACATGTCTGACCATGGGACAGTATATTTTGAAAGAATTGATAAATCAAAACTGTTTTCCAAATCCATCTGAGGTTTGAAGCGTCGTAAAAAACCTTGGAAGTGTTTAAAGGTTCCAAATAATTATCTAAAGTATTTTAAGGTTCTTAAGAATCTTCAGAAGTTTTTGATGGTTCTAAAGAATCTTTTGAAGTATTTGAAGTTTCTAAAGAATCATCTGAAGTATTTAAAGGTTCTAAAGAATCATCTGAAGTATTTGAAGGTTCTAAAGAATCATCTGAAGTTTTTATAGCTTGTAGAGAATCATCTGATGTAATTGAAGGTTCTAAAGAATCATCTGAAGTTTTTATAGGTTGCAGAGAATCATCTTAAGTATTTGAAGGTTCTAAAGAATCATCGTAAATATTTGAAGGTTCTAAAGAAGCATCTGAAATGATTGAAGGCTCTAAAGAATCATCTGAAGTATTTGAGGGTTCTTAAGAATCATCCGAAGTGTTTGAAGGTTCCAAAGAATCATCTGAAGTATTTGAAGATTGTAGAGAATCATCTGAAGCAGTTGAAGGTTCTAAAGAATCATCTGAAGTATTTGAAGGTTCTAAAGAATCATCTGAAATGTTTGAAGAGTCTAAAGAATCATCTGAAGTATTTGAAGGTTGTAAAGAATCATCTGCAGTATTGAAGGTTCTAAAGAATCATCTGAAGTGTTTGATGGTTATAAAGAATCGTATGAAGTATTTGAAGGTTGTAAAGAATCATCTGCAGTATTGAAGGTTCTAAAGAATCATCTGAAGTGTTTGAAGGTTCTAAAGAATCATCTGAAGTATTTGAAGGTTCTAAAGAATCATCTGAAGTATTTAAAGGTTCTAAAGAATTGTCTGAAGTATTGAAGGTTCTAAATAATCATCTGAAGTATTTAAAGGTTCTAAAGAATTGTCTGAAGTATTTGAAGGTTGTAGAGAATTATATGAAGTATTTGAAGGTTCTTAAGAATCATCGAAATATTTGAAGGTTCTAACGAATCATCTGAAATTTTTTAAGGTTCTAAAGAATCATCTGAAGTACTTGAAGGTTCTAAAGAATCATCTGAAATGTTTGAATTCTACTGAATAGCACATAATATAAATACAGGCACGATGCTACGATACTTGATTGCGCACCTTTACAAACTCAAGCATTTCATACATATTTCTTTTTTAGCTTCTTCTTCTTTTTTAACAGTGTTTCCATTTTTGTCAACGTTATTATCCTATGTATAACTAGTGCTACCATTTTTATCCATTTTCATGCTTTAAACTAGCAATGCTCTACTTTTCTTACTGCTTAAAAAAAATCTTATGTCTAGAATGCCTAGACATAAGATTTTTTTTGTTTCTCATATGAAAGGATTTATGTCATTTTTTTTTGTTTATGTTCCTTGGTTATATGAGTTCATGTTGTTGAAATTAAAAGTGTTTATGTCCATTTACCAAACTTGGTCATTATTTATGTTCTTATGCTGTACGGAGTTCATGTTTCACTATTTGAGAGAATTTTTTAAAGATGTTTAACTCTATTCAAGCTTTGTTTTGTTGAAAAGTGTTCATGTTTTAGTGTTTGAAAGTATTTATGTTAGTTTTCAAAACCAAATTTATTTTCTCTTGTTGAACTGTGTTCATGTTTAGTGTTTGAAAGAGTTCATGTCAGTTTTTCGAGCTATGGGAAAAATTTTATTTGTTCCTTTTCTGGTAGATAGTTTATACTGCTTGGAAAAAAAAAACTTTATGGAACTCAGATTTTGAAAAAATATTTCGTTACGTTTTATATCCTTCTCAATTCTATACAAAAACAAACATAATATTTAATAACTAGCTTAGGAACCCAACTGTGTCGGGAATAAAAATGTGCCAAGTAAACTTAAATTTGTTAAACCAAGCTAAGTTCATTCCTACGTTTCAAACGAGTTCTCTGATCAAAATTTAAGGAAAATTGGTCAAGTAATTCAAGGGTTATGATCGGGCATACAAACAGAGATGACTATTTCATATATAAAGATACTAAAAAAGAGGAAAATTACAGTTAATAAAAAACAGATATAATCTGAGTTCAGATAAGCAATACCATTAAATATAGGGAGGAAAAAATAAAAGTAATGGGATACAATATAGTTTTAGAAAATACTATCATATTAATTTTTTATTTGGAATAATAGGAAAGTGCAGGCCCTGGCATTGAGCATAGAGTGGGAGAAGAAAGAAGAAAAAAGTACGTTTCCACTTTCTACAAAATCTTTGCAAAACTTCAACCCGCCAACCCTTTTCATTTTTCATATATATTTATGCGCGGGTGGTGAATCTTGTTATTGGCTGATTGAAGAATAGTTTAAGCTCTTCTTATTTTACTCTAATGTATTTCCAGGAATATATCAGTGCTTGGTTTACTGGTTTCAGTGTATGTGAGATCGAGTGTTTTGAATCCGAGGATGATGGACAGTTTAAATATCTGTGATTATTTTTAGCTTAAGAAATCCTTCCCAGCCAACTCCAGGTGCGAGACAAACTTGGAGATAGAGGAGAGGGTTAGGACGGAGTATAACAAATATAAACTTGAAGATAGAGGAAAGAACAAAGTTAAACCTGGTGATAGCGGAGAGGGTTAGGTCGGAGTAGAAATAATCTAAACCTGGAGATAGCGCTAAGGGTTCGAGAGGAGTAGAACAAATCTTAACCTGGAAATAGAGGAAAGGGTTTGGACGGAGTAGAACTAATCAAAACCTGGAAATAGCTGAGAGGGTTAGGACGAAGTAGATTAAAACTAAACCTGGAGATAACAGAGAGGGTTAGATCGGAGTAGAACTAATTTAAACCTGGTGATAGCGCAGAGGGTTAGGACGGAGTAGATTAAATCTAAACCTGGAGATAGCGCAGCGGGTTAGGACGAGTAGAACAAATCTTAACCTGGAGATAGAGGACAGGGATAGAACGGAGCAGAACAAATCTAAAACTGGCGATAGAGAGGACTGAGTAGTAGAAAAATTAATCATTACTCCAGGTGAATATAATATCTAAACTTTATTTATTTTTTATAATTAATGCAATAAGTGTTCTATAATTTAAAAATTTGGGAAGATATATGGTCGTTTTAAAATTGTTTAAATCTGTTCTGATAATGCTTTCAGAAGTAGAAATACTTTTGTAGAGAAACCACAATTAAAAATAATCAGTTTTCAAAATTATAAACATTGATATCTAATTCGTACTTGATCAGACAAAGCTTCAAAGGGTACTATTAAATCGGGCAATGCAATTTTTGTATGGAGGTTCACTTGCAATTACGCTTACAGTCCCTTTAAATTTAAAATTCGGTGATAGTGATGGACCAAACCTCTGTAAAGTAAAAAAAAAGTAGATATTAGTTCCACATTTATTGAAAATATATTTCGGTCTTTGTTGACTCTCGTCAGTTCTAACGATATAATAACCATCAAAATCGATTAAAAAAAATGTTAAAAACCACAAGAAAATAAACAAACAAAAAAGATTATTAAAAAAAATTGGGGCTGTCAAATGGACAAAAGGGAAACTAACTCAAATCATGAGATGGATAGAAGATAATTTGCAAATATTCACTTTTTAATCCTATAATCTAAGAAAATGTTGTGTTATATGAAGTATGTTGTGTGAAATATAGTATTGTTATATGTGAAATGTAGTATGTTGTGTAAACTGTAGTATGTTATGTTAGATGTTGTGTTAGATGTTCTGTGTGTGTTGTGTGATAATATGTTGTGTGAGAATATGTTGTGTGAGAATATGTTGTGTGAGAATATGTTGTGTGAGATAAAGTGTGTTGCGTGAGATGAAGTGTGTTATGTGAGTTGAAGTGTGTTGTGTGATAATATGTTGTGTGAGAATTTGTTGTGTGATAATATGTTGTGTGAGAATATGTTTTGTGAGAATATGTTGTGTGAGAATATGTTGTGTGAGAATATGTTGTGTGAGAATATGTTGTGTGAGAGTATGTTGTGTGAGAATATGTTGTGTGAGAATATGTATAAGTTATAGAAGATGAAGAAGAGGTGGTGAGTATTTATTGTATATGTAGACGACTATATTTCATGTTCAAATACAGTTAGAAATCCATTAAATATTCTTCACTATAGAACAGGTTGAAATATGCTTAGGATGATATCTTCACTGAGTCCTATGCATGAAAATATTATGAAAGTTAAAGATTTAAAGGAAGAGTTTAAGAAAAATGATAGGAATTGGGGTTATATTAGAAATTTTAGAAATGGTACCAGAATTAATTCTGGTAGATTTTTTGGTATTTCGCTATTTTAGTTCAATTTTTGAAATTATAGATTTATGTAAAGTGAAAACAAAGATACTGAGTTCAAATGTTGGTAGGGAGTAAGTACATTTTAATTACCTAACTAGGAATATAACACTCCAAACATCTGGACCAAGAGTAAGGACGGATCTAACATCTGGACCAAGAATAAGGACGGATCTAACATCTGGGCCAGGAGTAAGGACGAATCAAACATCTGGAGCGGGAAGTAAGAACGGATCTAACATCTGAACCAGGAGAAAGGACGGATCTAACATCTGGACCAGGAATAAAGACGGTCCAAACATCTGGATCAAGAGTAAGGACGGATCTAACATCTGGACCAAGAATAAGGACGGATCCAACATCTGGACCAGATAGATAGAATTTTGATGGAGACAAATATTTGAAATGTTGATCATTCATAAACCTTCCCTGTGGTCACGTGATGTCCCACAAAAAAATTGGGCCCGATCGGTTCAGCCGTTTTGACGTTTATTGGATACAAACAAACAAACAGACACCCAGACAGACTAGCCAAATTTATATACAGATGAGAGTAGAGACAGATTAAACAACTTGATTAGTACTACGGACAATCGAACTAATATCTTAATTTGCAATACGGACAGTTGAACTAACATCTTGATAAGCACTGTGGACAGTTGAATTAAGATCTTGATTAGCACTACGGACAGTTGAACTAACATCTTGATAAGTACTATGGACAGTTGAACTAACATCTTGATAAGCACTGTGGACAGTTGAATTAAGATCTTGATAAGCACTGTGGACAGTTGAATTAAGATCTTGATTATCACTACGGACAGTTGAACTAACATCTTGATTAGCACTACGGACAGTTGAACTAACATCTTGATAAGCACTATGGACAGTTGAACTAACATCTTGATTAGCACTACGGACAGTTGAACTAATATCTTGATTGCACTACGGACAGTTGAACTAACATTTTGATTAGCAAGGACGGAACAAACCTCTTGACCATGAGTAAGGACAGATCTAAAAGATGGATGCAATTTTTCCTTTTTCTTTTGGCAACCCAACCCAATCCTCTACCTTGATGAGTTTTGTTTGTCACAATAACATATATTGGTAGTTAAGTCATTAATATTCATTATTCAGCTTCTAAATATACATATAATAAGTTCTGGGATGGTGGAGAAGACGGGGCGGAGAGAGGGGGAAGGTTGTATGAGAAGAATCAATGTTTAGTCTAACAAGCGTCCAGGTCCTATTGCTTTATTTAAATAAAATCTAATACACTTACATAAAATTTAGGTGTGCTTGTAAAACATGGATAATGTGATATATTAACCTAAACCTAGACCCACCCAGATCCTAACTTTTTGCATTTATGGTTTACAGCGCTGTATACAATACTATACTCTAGGTACATACAGTCTAGCAATAATAAAATGGGGCGTAGTGCAGTAGTAAATACATAAGAGTTCTTTGTTTGAAATATTTGTAATTTATACATTTTCTGTTCCTGGTCCAGTTTTAGTTCGAGTTCTTGTTCTGGGTTTAATGATAATCTTAGTTTCAGCTTTAATTCTTGGTCTAGGTATAGTTATAAATCTAGTTCTAATTCTAGTTCTAGTTCTAGTTCAAGTTCAAGTTCTAGTTCTAGTTCTAGTTCAAGTTCTAGTTCTAGCTCTAGTTCTAGTTCTATATCTAGTTCTAGTTATAGTTATAGATCTAGTAATAGTTCTTGTTCTAGTTCTAGTTCTAGTTCTAGTTCTAGTTATAGTTCTAGTTCTAGTTCTAATAGTTCTAGCTCTAGTTCTAGTTCTAGTTCTAGTTCTAGTTCTAGTTCTAGTTCTAGTTCTAGTTCTAGTTCTAGTTCTAGTGTTCTAGTTCTAGTTCTAGTTCTAGTTCTAGTTCTAGTTCTAGTTCTAGTTCTAGTTCTAGTTCTAGTTCTAGTTCTAGTTCTAGTTCTATATTCTAGAATACACCATGTAAACCAAAATAATAATCTAGGAAAATGTGTGATGCATAATTTCATATACATTTATTTCATAGAAAGTTCATATCATTTAAATCTAGTGTTTATTCTCTGACCCGGTATCCAGGACACGCCCTATTGTGACATAGGCCCGCCCTAGTTCACACAAACAATCAAGCACCTAAACAAGGGAGAATACAAAAATTACAGAGTCCGTCGTTACAATAGCCATTAAAATTGTATTCAAAATAAACTTTTATTTTTTGAATACTCTTTAAATCCACGAATATAAATATTATTATTTTACATATTGAAAAGGTCAAAGGAATTGTATCTTTGCCACAAACTCAAATTTTCTTATCTTTATCTTTGCAACCTGATGTTGTAACCCTTCAAATATCAAACTTCGCATCTAAGTTTTGATTTTGATCAACTATGGGAAAACTGATATATTTACGGTGGTAGGCGATTATAGCAAAAAATGAGGATGACTTTTTTATTTCAGTTTTTATTTGTTAACAAGCTTTTTTCGATTTACAAGTTTACTAGCAATTAAAGAGAAATTTGCCTTCATCATATTGATATACTCGCCTACTACAGTATGAAAATCACCATCCTTTAATTGACGATAAAAAACAGAAACAAAAAAAATAAGACTAGTTCTCTAAAAGCTATATCTGAGGAAAACATGAATGATATTGTATCTATATATAAAAGTATATAAAAGTCTCTAGGTCTGCACACAACACAATCAAAGCAACCTTGTCATGCTTTTATAACTCAATTAATCCATTCTATTCGACCATTTTAAACCGCTCAGCTACGGATTAAAGGGCTCAAGTCGTAATGCATGAAACGAGTTTATCGAGTCCGAGATAAGGATATATAATAGAGCGTGTGGGTTTAGTGTATTCTGTATACATGCGGAGAATATTATGAATGACAAATGATGAAGAATAGTCTGAGTTCCACTTCTACTTATAGATTGATGAATCGATGGTTTCTAACCTTAACTTCTCCAGGTATTATGAAACTATCGGAGCTAGAACTGAATTAGTTAGGATGGAAATATCCTTATATGAACTTGCTTCAGGCTAATCCTTATGCTTGCATTATCTACTCCTCTTTTCTAAGCCCTCCTTGCAGAACGTTGTATCGGTTTCACACAATTTAAAAGTATGTACGGTGAGAACCAGAAAGTGTGGAAAAGGAAGACGACATTATGCAATGTTTATTGCGTTTTTGATGTTTTTACAAAGCAAATAGTTTTCCAGCAACTTACTAAATCAGTTATTAAGATAAATGGGTCTGCAGAAGTTCTATGTCTCATGTTCATTCGACTCTGTAAAGTCATAGCTTGAGTCTAAAAGTCGTCTTCCTATTCCAAAGTTTTCGGGTTCTGGTATGTATATTGAATAATAAAATATAACCTTTACCCAAATTATATCTACCCTATGTTTTCATGATAACCATAGCATATGTTGTTCAAATAGTATCCTTATATACATCCCTTCTATCCTTGGGTGAATAGTATCCTTATATACATCCCTTGTATCCTTGGGTCAATAGTATCCTTATATACATCCCTTGTATCCTTGGGTCAATAGTATCCTTATATACATCCCTTCTATCCTTGGGTGAATAGTATCCTTATATATACATCCATTCTATCCTTGGGTCAATAGTATCCTTATATATACATCCATTCTATCCTTGGGTCAATAGTATCCTTATATACATCCATTCTAATAGTATCCTTATATATACATCCTTTCTATCCTTGGGTCAATAGTATCCTTATATACATCCTTTCTATCCTTGGGTGAATAGTATCCTTATATAAGACGTCCCCTGCTTCCTAGACTTCAGGTATATTGATAAGATGCCTTTTTTGTCCTGCAAAACCTCTGATTTTCTTCTTGATTATTGTGAATCTAGGAACTGACACGGCGAGACGGATGATTGACCCTTTGCAGTGAGAGGAGTAGTTGGGTTGAATTTCTCCTATTAGGACGTTTACCCCGCCTCATAAAATGAAAGAGGTTATCCACGATTTACGCACAAAATATCATGCAATCCCCATCCCATACTCTTCACATTCATGACCAACTCATTTTCTCTAACCTACACTTTTCCTAAATATACCTCTTCTCCGCTTCAACTTTTTCTTGAAGAACAACAGAAAGATAGAGAGTAACATGCTGTAAAGAGTTAATAGAAGAAAGAAGGAGAATAAAAAAATTAGGATTTGCGAGTAGGACAAAAGAAGAAGAGTAGGAAGAAAGAAGAAGAGTAGGACAAAAGAAGAAGAGTAGGACAAAAGAAGAAGAGTAGGACAAAGAAGAAACGATGGGGGGTAGGACAAAAGAAGAAGAGCAGGATAAAGAAGAAACGATGGAAGTGTAGGACTGAAGAAGAAGAGTAGGGCAAAAGAAGAAGAGTAGGACAAGAAGAGTAGGGCAAAAGAAGAAGAGTAGGACAAAAGAAGAAGAGTAGGGCAAAAGAAGAAGAGTAGGGTATGACAAAAGAAGAAGAGCAGGACAAAGAAGAAACGATGGAAGTGTCGGACTGAAGAAGAAGAGTAGGGCAAAAGAAGAAGAGTAGGGCAAAAGAAGAAGAGTAGGGCAAAAGAAGAAGAGTAGGACAAAAGAAGAAGAGTCGGACAAAAGAAGAAACGATGGGAGGGTAGGACAAAAGAAGAATCAAGGGGTTGAAGGTACTAGAATTGGGGGAAAAGTAGAAGTATGGGAGGGTGGAAAGAAGGGACATGTAGAATTAAGTAATGCAAGGAAAGGGCAGAAGATAAATGTAAGGAGTAGGAGTATAGGGGACCAGGAAGGAATATATTTGGAAATACTTTCTAGGAAAATACTTACTTAAAGAATGTATAACATAAGGAAGAAACAATGTAGGAGTAAAGCGAGGAAAGAAGTAGAAATGTAGAATTAAAGGGACTGCTAACTTCATTTCTTCAGCGTCTTTTCTTCCTACAGAAACAATGGGCAAATTGTAAAAAAGCCTATCTATAAACGAAATTTTATGTGACCCCTCTTTTATAGAGTGGCATATTCGATTTCCAATAGTACCCTTTAAAGATTTGTCTGAATACGAATAAAGAATATATCCGTTTATATAATTTTGAAAACTGATTATTTGCAATTTTGGTTTCTCTTCAAAAGTGACTTCCGCATCTCTACTGTTGGAAAACATTGTACTTTTATCAGAATAAACACGGTTCGTTAGAAAAACGACGTTATCTTCCACATTATTGACCAGATAAAGGTTTGAAGGGGTTCCTTGAAATTTCATTGACAGTCCCTTTAAGGCGAGGGCGTGAAGAAAGGAAATGTAGGTTAATAATGCGAGAGGTAGAGGGAAAAGAAAGAAAAGGGAGAGGGAGTAAGGAATATGGCGAGGGAGAGAGGGAAAAGAAAGAAAAGGGAGAGGGAGTAAGGAATATGGCGAGGGAGAGAGGGAAAAGAAAGAAAAGGGAGAGGGAGTAAGGAATAAGGCGAGGGAGAGAGAGAAAAGAAAGAAAAGGGAGAGGGAGTAAGGAATAAGGCGAAGGAGAGAGGGAAAAGAAAGAAAAGGGAGAGGGAGTAAGGAATAAGGCGAGGGAGACAGAGAAAAGAAAGAAAAGGGAGAGGGATTGAGGAATAAGGCGAGGGAGAGAGGGAAAAGAAAGAAAAGGGAGAGGGAGTAAGGAATAAGGCGAGGGAGAAAGAGAAAAGAAAGAAAAGGGAGAGGGAGTAAGGAATAAGGAGTGGGATAGAGGGAAAAGAAAGAAAAAGTAGAGGGAGAAAGGAATATGGCGATGATAGAATGTGTAAAAGTAAGGCAAGAGAGGGAGGGAAATGTTAGAGTAGGCGAGGGAGGGATAGAGGGAAATGTTGATGTAAGGTGAGGGATAGGGGGTGTAGGAGGAAGGCGAGGGAGGGAGGGAAATGTATGTGTTGGGAAAGATAGAAGTAAGATAGCTTGTATTCTCCAACCTAAAGGAATGTGAAGACATTTTGATCCTCTGGAGATATAAACAAAATTCCGTTTTATCTCGGCTTTCATCAGTTCAAGACCTTAACTTTAATCTCATGTTTCATCTCGGCTCAGCTAATCCCTCTCAACATGTGGTATATGGGACTGTAGCTAGCGTAAACAATTCTAAAACATTTATCAAAGCGTAATTTCAAGTGACCCTCCATTTTTAGAGTGGTGCGTCCGATTAAACATAGATTAATAACAGTACAGATAGAACACTAGATGTTACCTTTTCAAGATTTAGAGGTTTTTCCTTCAGAATAACCCTGAGGCAGAAGTCCAAAGGAGTTAAGAGCATGCTTTCTCTCTGTCTTTTGATTTAACGCGGCATACGCTGAACTCCTGTGGGCTTCTGTCTCAGGGTTATTGTGAACCAAAAAAACCCTAAATCTTGAAAAGACGACATCTAGTTTTATATCTGCAATGTTATTAATCTTTGACTAATCAATGATGTTGGACTTATTAATCTGAAGAAATACCTTTAATTGTTAAACACTTTGTTTTCAAGGTCATTTATATTTTAGAAAACCGGTTTTGACCTAAATTATTCGGTATTTTTGAGGGACACAAGTAGTGGATCAGCCGGATCATGGAGTGTAATGATTGGACATAGTATACAGTCCTTTTAAACATAGTACAGAAGTGAAGGCTTCCTTGTATCTTAAAGGGAGTGTTCGCGAAAAATGAAAGGGGGTGTAGGCTTACGGTGAAAAATAAGCGCTTTTGATCGCTACTAATCTTACTTTTATCTGTTGCGTCTGTAAGGAGAACATTGTTAAAAACGACTTATACCGAAGAACGTAGTGTCCATACAAATTCAAAAAGTTGCATCATTCAACTCGGATCGCAAAAAATTCGATTTAATTCCAAACAAATCATTCAGATATTAAAACCAATAATCATTAATAATTTTTCAAAGCATGCGCACATAGTTAATATTTCATAATATTTTTATTGTTAATGATCTGATGTTTACTTTTGAAAACATGTATTCCTGTTTCGAGGAATTTTGATAATGAATTTCATATTTTCCAGGAATGTTAAAAAATCCAGCGCCAGCAAAATATTATTTAAAAAAACAAAATCATAAATATTATGAAATATTAACTATATACGAATGCGTCGAACAAAAATCGATGACTATTGTTCGTAATATCTGAATGATATGTTTGGAATTAAATTGTTTATTTTACGATCCGAGTTGAATGTTGCAACTTTCCGAATTTGTATGGACGCTCCGGCATGAATCGCTTTTAACCATTTTGTCCTTATAGACGCAACAGATAGAAGTAAGATTAGTAGCGGTCAAAAGCGCTTATTTTTAGCCGTAAGCCTATACCATACCCCCTTTCATTTTTTGAGAACACTCCCTTTAAACCATGCCGGAAAAATTAGAGTTTTAGACGACTCATGTTATAATTAAAAATGCATGCAAAATTTTAAAGACATGTGTCAATTTTGATGGGGGAAAATTTGCAAATAAAATAAAGGTAAACAATGCAGAGAGAACCTTCAAACATACTAATTCATGAACGATTTCTATGTACAGTGAGACCAATAACTGATGGGTCTATATAAAGACGACAATTAATTTTTTTTTGAGTTGTTATAAATTAAATAACAGCTGCAGTAGCTTCAAATAAAATAAATGATAATTACTCCAAGATCTATTCACAACCTGGAGAATCTTCGTTTACTAGTTCCAACTATGAGAGTGTTTATAATACAGTCAACAATAGACTTCAACCCATAGGTGAGTAATTATACGTGAAATCAGTTTATGCATGCGTAATATTACACTGTTCAAGGTATTACAGGGGCACCCATAAAACTGTAGAATAGGAAGACGACATTTACCCAATCCTATGCGTTGATGTTGTTTTAACAGTAGCTTCAAACTCCATTATTAAATTAAATTGGTCTAGCTATGTCTACTACACTGGTTTGCTTTGTTTCGTGTTCATTGTACTGTTCATAATCATAGTTTGAATCTAACAGTCGTCTTCTATTTTACAGAATTATTTATCACACTTCATCATTAAACATAGCGAAGAAATTTAAATATTGGTTTGTTCCGTTAAACCTTCAAAATGAAGGCAACGGAATTGAGTTTTTGCCGAAAGCTTTGCAACCCGTTGTTGTAGACCTTTGATATTTCAAACTATGAATTCTATTAGATCAAATAATCAAAATTTGAAATATCAAAAGTGTACACTATCAGGTTGTAAAGATATAGGGATAGAAGAAGAATAAAAATTCATAGAAAGGCGTTGAATAAAATTGGTGGATAAAATTTAAAAAAATCCTGAAATTTACAATTAAAGTTACCGAACAAATACCGTATTATTCAAAGTTGGTTATCACTTTATGCGGGAGAAATGTAAACACTGCAGTACAATATATTGTTCCTGGCTTCCTGGTGTAAATATTTCAAGATAAATATAATTAATACGGTATCCACTGAATAGATAGGATCAATAGGAATCAGTAGGAACGCCAATGGCAAATCAGCACCTTTTTTATTCGAAATAACAATAAAATTCAAAATAAAATTGACAAGGCGGGGAGATGATGACATTTTTTATGGGTTTGGTTTAATGGTTAATGGTTAATGGTTTAATCAAGAAGACCGAAAATAATTTTGATTATTTCGATCACTTTGATTTATAGAGATTCGGATTAATGAATTTTTTGATACAGTGATCCAGACGTTGCAAGCTCTCGCATGAAAATCAGTAAGTATTTTGGCAGTTACTTCTATCTTCTAGGTCTACAAAGATTATAAACGTGTTAGTTAGGTAAAATCAAAGGCCAAGGCGTTACGACACTTTAAAGTCGACCAAGTCTTGAATAGGATTCTGGATCTATGTGAGATATTTATTCAATATTCATTTTTCCTTTTCTCATTTAGTTTAATTGATCAATGTCCTTCAAATCTGACCTTTCTTAAAGGGACCGTTCACTTAATTGGGTAATTTCAGGGTAAACTAAACAGCCTATACGCTGTTGATTAGTAATAGTCTTACTTTTCAAAGACAACTGTGGCCGGAGAAAAAGCCGATTTTTCGTTCAGAATTCGAGCGCAAAGGGACGGTCCCTCCCTATAGACACTAATTGATATTTTTTCAGTATGTTGTGAATCAAAATAAATTTCGAATATAAAATTAAAATGTAGTATCAAATCGTTAATTGTAAATGTCATTATTTTTAAATTTTTGTTTTGTTTTTTAACTTTCTATTTCTAAAATAACACTATTTTATTGCATTCAAAATTGTGTATTGCCTGTGTAAAAGCTGAATTGAACGCGGCATGACAAATGAAAATTTGTGCACATACGGGAACAAAATCTACAAAATCTACGAACCAAAATACGAGTAATGATTAATTGATTGTCGTAGAGACGTCGTCTTTGTATACACATTTTACATGTTTTAATACGAAAAACGTAAATTTCTCGCTAACTCAAATATCAAAAGTTTTCATATTTTAGTACATAATAATGAACACATAATGACATTAAAATATGATAAATTTAAATGTTATTGGGCTGCTGTTACTGAAAAAACATCAAATTGTGTCTATAGAGAGGGACCGTCCATTTGCGCTCGAATTCTGAACGAAAAATCGCCTTTTTCTCCGGCCACAGTTGTCTTTGAAAAGTAAGACTAATACCAATCAAGAGCGAATAGGCTGTTTAGTTTACCCTGTAATTACCCAAATAAGTGAACGGTCCCTTTAAATTTTTTAATTAGTCACTTGGATTTATACGGTTATACCCCCCAAAATATGAGAATTTAATGACGACATAAACTCTTTAAATATGAAGATAATATGGTTGGAATAGGACTTACTGCTCTAAAGTAGTCTTAAAATAGAAAACTTGATGATTTTTCAAAGAAATAAGTTAGGTTCCAATTTCAGGGATCTATGAAATAAGAAATAATAGTGAACAAATTATGTCCATGATGTCTCATCCTTTGTGGTGAACCCTGTATATTTGTAAACCCATGCACCAGATAAATATAATCAACCTAACTCTCATCAGTGTTACACTCACCCTTTCAACTTTTAATTTGCTTATTATAAGAGATGGTGTCGGGGGGAAATATTTTTGTAAATGAAAAAATATTTATCAATCAATTTCGCATGCAGCAGAGTAAATGCTTTATTTGAATGGTTGCTTATATTAACGTTAACAGTGTCATTATGCTGCCCCGTAAGCTAAAACAACCACCTTTGTTATATTTAATTCTTATCAAAATTTTTCTGTTCTGCTTGTCTAAAATAATAACACTGCCCTTCTGCATTTTTTCAAGTCATGATTATGCGCCGCCATTTTATATTTTTTCACTGTTCAGTTCTCTGTTACCAGCAACCTATTGATGTTTAAATTACAAAATATCTTCAAAACAAAGAGACGTAAATATAACGTGAACTCAACCCCTAGACCTGTAATGTTTGACAGAAAATAAAAATAATAATACTGAAACAAATTTGATAAAGATTTAGGTTAATTTCATGTTTCGAGATAAATATTGCGGATTTTTAAAAGATGAACCTGGAGACAAAGAATATCCGCGTGATCCTTGATTCCTTCTTCCTCTTCTAATTCTTCAGATAGATAGATAGTTTATTATATTCTAACAGATAAAAAGGATTATATTTTTACTCCGAACTATTTAAAGTCAAGTTTTAAATTTTTCTGAAACTGGAATAAACAGAAAAACTATAAAATATAAAAATAGACCGGAAGTGCGTCCCACATGTGCGTCCTGCTTAAAGGAACTAGAGACATAATTTTAAATGACCCTAATTTAAATTCCATTCACAACGGTACCCCTTGGCCCTTCATTAGAAGAGAACTTGCATTATGTTTTCTAGCAGGTATCTGTTGATTGTGTCCTATTTGTATTCTCATGTTTATTGTATCCCCCCTGTATTCTCATGTTTATTGTATCCCCCTTGTATTCTTATGATGGTTGTATCCCCCTGTATTCTCATGTTGTTTGTATCCCCCTGTATTCTTATGTTGATTGTATCCCCCTTGTATTCTTATGTTTATTGTATCCCCTTGTATTCTCATGTTGATTGTATCCCTTTGTATTCTTATGATGATTTTATCCCCCTTGTATTCTCATGTTGATTGTATTCCCTTGTATTCTTATATTTGTTGTATCCCCTTGTATTCTTATGATGATTGTATCCCCCTGTATTCTCATGTTGATTGTATCCCCCTGTTTTGTTATGTTGATTGTACCCCCAATCCCCATGTATTCTCATCTTGATTGTATCCCCCTGTATTCTCATGTTGATTGTATCCCCCTGTATTCTCATATTGATTGTTTCCCCCCGTATTTACATTGTAAACTGTCTAGGATGGATCTCCGGATATTAGTGTAAACCCAAACCGGATATTTATCAAATAATGCAAAAACGTTCAGAATTTGAAAACTTTTTTGCGGCAATTTCCACAAAGTGGTTTCAGACAATAATAAAAAATCAATCGATAAAACACTAAAAAATGGTTCGCAGCTCCCTTTTTGTTAGTAAATCATATATTGTTTTCATTTTATTTGAACATAATGAATTTGAATAATAAAGTTTTGTAATATACTTCTTTCTTTTTTAGCCAGATATTTTGTGAAAGGACATTTTTTAGATCTTATCAACTGTCAAACCAATCCTGAGACCATTTAATTCTTCCTTCAATATAATAAACTCAAAAAAATCAATCCTAGTAAACATAGATTAATAATCATTATTATATATCGGGAAAATCTTCAATTTCCTTTTATTTTGAGTCCGCAACCCCCCTCCTAAAAATTCCTAAATATTTTCCGGGTTTTAAATCTAGAAATTTTCCAATTATTTGATAACAAATCTTTGCAATAAAACTATACATAAATATGTTCTCATCCATCGGTCCAAGACTGTCTTATTTCTTAATACAAATATTCGCCTACGCGGGAAAAAATGGGGGTGGCGATTAACCTTTTATTAACCCCCCCCCCCCTTTTTATATAGATTGTCTTATTTTTTAATATACATTTTCGCCTACAGGGGAAATAATGAGGTGGGGTAAACCTTTTTATCCCCCCTCCCTTTTCTATAAAGACTGTCTTATTTCTTAATACAAATATTCGCCTACGCGGGAAAAAATGGGGGTGGCGATTAACCTTTTATTAACCCCCCCCCCCCTTTTTATATAGATTGTCTTATTTTTTAATATACATTTTCGCCTACAGGGGAAATAATGAGGTGGGGTAAACCTTTTTATCCCCCCTCCCTTTTCTATAAAGACTGTCTTATTTCTTAATACAAATTTTCGCTAACACGGGAAATAGTTGGGGGTAAGCAATTCCCCCCCCCCTTTCATATAGATTGTCTTATTTCTTAATACACATTTCCGCTTACACGGGAAATAATGGGGGGGTAAACCTTTTTATCCCCCCCCCCGTTTTTTTGATTTTGGACGTATATCTGTAAAGTGAACTATAGACAGAAAAAGAAGGTCAAACCATTTTGACAATACTAATACGACATTGAGACCTCGTAGCTCCTCTAGTTTTGATTTTATGCAGAAGTATGAGAGAAGCAAATATATCCGGTTATATATTAAGACTTTAAAATATCTATTTTTCTTATCAATAGAACTTTAAGAAAAATGAAAACGTATAAAATTTTAATCTTCCGTGTAATTAACATTAGTTTGACGTAGTAGATCCATAACAAATGGGTAGTAGTCTCCAGTATTTACATATAAACAATACTTGAAACCTGAGCAAACATTGAACCGTGTTTGGATCGGTTTCTTACAGAAACTTACAAATTGACTAATATTGTGTAAGGAGGGGAAGGGGAGGAGGGAACCCCCCCCCCCAGTCCCCGACTGGGACGGAAACGCTGGGGTTGAACTCTGAAAGGACGGTTGGGACTCCAGCTCCATGTCTACGTTGAGCCGTTAAACTCCGGGTGCACCGGAAATCAGGCCAGGCTCTCTAGTACTCTAGTACTAATATAGATACTTGAAATCAAAACAGACTTATATAAATGTCTCTCAGCAGTTCAATTTGAAGTTTCTCGTAAAAATCTTACAACCCTAACATCTGTCTATACTGGCGGACATAAGGAATGATAGGGGGGGGGGGGGGGGGTTTTTGGACAGGATTTAATTTCCGTAAACTACAGATTTATATCAAGTTTTTTTCTCTTGAACTCGAAAAGGTCAAGAAGGTCATAAAAACATTCCCTCTATCTTGAATTAATGTCATTTTAAACCTTAAAACCAAGCTAAGAACATTCCCGTGGTTCTCCCGAGTTCCCCAATCAAAATGTGATGCAAATCGGTCCAAGGGTTCATGAGTTATGATCGGACATAAAAACAAACAAACAGAGATTACATATATAATTATTATTATTATTATTTTACGTGTACGACGAATGTTCAACTCTGTCACAAAATGATAGGAGTGGTGCTTTAAACGACTATAATACACAGGAAATATTAAGGTTTTGCTTCGTTTATTCCAAACAGATTTCAAACAGATTTCGTCAAGTTTTTACAGTTTCTGAAATAGATATCTCTTAGCCTTGTCAGATCTTCAGATCAACATTCAACTAGGCTTATAAAAACAAATATTTTAATATAACGCGACATATTAATTTTAATTTCAGGATCATATTGTGTATATTTGGTCCTTGGAGAATAAAGGAGAACATAAACTTGAAATCTAAAACTGTTTAAAGGTTTAAATTATGGTATATACAAGATTTAGAGCTTCTCAAGCATGGTTTAGAACAAAATGAATGGGTTTCAGATAAAATTTCACTATTTCTAATTACGTCTCAACCTTTCCCCATTAATTTGTAAAGATAGTTTTTAACTACAGTATACTTTACATCTTGTAATTTGAGCCGGATTATAATGTTTATAACTAAAAGTTTAGATTAATATCATGAGGTTAATAACGAAGGAATAATAAAAAATCACTGAGAGAAATATACGTATTTTTAAACACTCTTTGCATCTTGACATCCTACACATCAAAGATTCCCAAGATCACCCTACATCCCCAAATATTACGCCCCATCCCAAAAGATCACCCCCCACCACCCCTTTTACAAGGTTACCCCCCACACTCCTCCAAGATTCCCCCTACCCTCCTCCCCTTTTCTTCGTGTAGATTGACGGGTTGAGAAATGAATTAAAGTATGTTTAGAATCTGATATAATCTGTTTGTGTTCCAAACCCTTTATAAAACATACTTGGATCAAATCAAGGAATATACATTAGGAACCCCCATAGCTTTCTTAAAAAGAAATGTACTGCAGTTTCTGGGAGGAATATAAACAAACTCAGTGCTATTCAGACAGCCTTTCTGTAAACAAAAATATGGAGTTTCCTTGTATGAATATCTTTCTTGATTCAACCTTATATATTTGAAAACAAGATAGTTACAGGAATATAAAAAAGGGGAGGATGTATTTANGGGGGGGGGGTAACTCTAGGGTCAGGAGGAATAGGTTGTAAAGATTGCATACTGTGAGGGGGGAGATCAGTGAATACACGAAGGTATTTATTTAAATTGAAGAATTTGAAAATCATGAAACATTTATTGCAGTTTATACTTTCTCTTCTTCAAGAAAAAACAGGAAAGAATGGAGGAATAGAAAGAGAGAAGGAGAAAGACTTAACAAGGTAAAAGGTAGAGAATTAAAGAGAATAGGAAAAGAGTAGGCTCATGAAAATCATAAATTATAAGGAGAAGAGAATTAGTAACCACAAGATAGGAGAATGAAATAAAAATGCAAAAAGAAGAGAAGGAAAGAAGAAAAATAGGAAGCATGGATGAGATCTGAATTACATTCAAGGTGTTTGCAGTCAACAGTTGGATATTTATGCACGAACCCTTTAAATCTAAAAATGCAGTTTGGGCTAAATAAGGGCGATTATAAGGCTTTAGGCAGTATGTATATATGCTTTAAATAAAGGTCAGAATATATTTTGATATTAGGAAGATTATAAAGAGTAAATTATAGGTTGGAGTTTACACAGCTTCAAGTTAGGACGTTGAGGAGCAAGAAGGTTAGAATATACCTTAACATTGTTTATGTATTCAAATCTTTATTATCAGTAGGTAGAGGACAGGGTAGAGGACAAGGTAGAGGACAAGGTAGAGGACAGGGTAATGGACAGGGTAGAGGACAGGGTAGAGAACAGGGTGTGGTCAGGGTAGAGAACACGTAAAGAAGTTCATATATTATATTAAGTAGTAACCTCTGCTTGTCTGTGTGTTTGCTTGGATGTCCGATAAATCATTAACACCATGTCCGTTTTGCCTCAATTTTCGATCAAGGAAATCGGCAGAAATACGGGAATGTTCTTAGCCTGTTTAATAATTCTGAGTCTGAGTAGTTGGACGTTTGCTTTTCAGTCAAAGCTGGTTGCTAGTACTGTGTAAAATATGTACATTATTGAATAAATGATGCAGACATATATGTATTCAAAAACAATGAATAAACCTATTATAAGAATTGTTTAGCGTAAAGTTTAACTAGTAGATGCATAGACTGCATATTGGTAAACTGTATAGGTTTCTACAGCATAGGAAACCACATAGTTGATTTAGATGGTTTACACTCCACCTGTTCACAACTATTTCCGGTGTGTTTACTGTTTAATGTTTACTGGTTTGTTTGTTCCTAGTTTTGTCTGTTTGTGCATATTTATAATAGTTTAAAGGGAGTGTTTACGTAATTAAATGTAATCCTTCATTTTCAGATGCGAAAAAATTTGGCTATTCTTTTACCTGGCTTTACGAAATATGTAGCGATAAGTTAAACATTTTTAGTTGTTTAATTTAAGACTTTATTATTACTTTAATATGTATGACTAAAATGCTGCGGTTTTGGATTAGCACTACAACAGTTTTCACCTTTAATCAAAAATTCAATGAATTTTTTGTTTCTGTTCTGAGGAAATATAAACTTTTGTTTCATGTTTTCCGGGCCTCCCTGTTTATAGGGTTTTAACATTTCTCGGCTTAACATTTTTTTAATATATTTATTTCATAATTCATGTTTACAAATTTATCTATTTTGTCTATTTTGATGAGACGACACAGATCTGAGTTTTTGTTTGAGTTGTTAAAGGGAGTGACCGGCTATGTAAGGTAGTTGAACTGAGTATGCAGTGTTGTGGAAAACTTCTTTCGGATTTATTTGAGACATATTAAACTTTTTAAAGATCTGGAAATCCTGAGTTTGAGCGCAAATTCGACGTTCAAAACTCCTACTTTGGGGGTGGATACGTTTTCAGAATTAGTTTTTTAATTATTAAATAACGACAACGAAAAATAAAGTAAAAATTATACAGTAATCTAATTAGATGGCTAGGAACATATTTCCCAAAAGAAATTTGTCAATAAATCAATGCTAAAATCGATTATTTCGTTTTCATTATTATATTGAATTTCTAATTTTCTTTGAATTTATTCGCAGATTTCTTCAAATTCTTTAAATGTCGTCTTTTCAATAATAGATCTAGAAAATCTGCAAAAAATCTTTGTGAATAATGAGAAACCAGAATAATGAGAAAATAGAAACTAATAATTGAACAAGATTACTTATTTTCGATGATAAGATTAATTATTATTTTCTCAACATATTCCTATACATGACGTCTGTAGTTTATTGTAGAACTTTTTACATTTTATGTCGTCGTTATTTAATAATTAAAAAAAAACTAATTCTGAAAACGTATCCACCCCCCCCCCCCAAGTAGGAGTTTTGAACGTCGAATTTGCGCGCAAACTCAGGATTTACAGACCTTTAAAAAGTTTAATATGTCTCAAATGAATCCGAAATGAAGTTTTCCACAACACTGCATACTCAGTTCAACTACCTTACATAGCCGGTCACTCCCTTTAAATGAAAATGAAAATTCTAAACTTTATGATATCAACCAAACTATTTTATCGTGGATTCTTAAGTACATTAATGTCATGCTATGAGAAGCAACTAGCGATCTGCACTTCCCTTTACTGTTGTTTAGCTCGAGAACTTAGTTTCTGGCGAAAATCCGCCAAAAAAAAAATCGTTTTTTACCCAGGCAATTTGGCCCGGTCCGTCCGTCTAGACTGGAGAACGTATTCGTCCCGGTCCGTCTTGCCTGTCGTGCTGGGCGGGTAACTTACTAGGCTTTACTCTTACAACTAGTTACGCGCCTGACGCACCTTACCAACTTCGAACTTTGGTTCAGTTGTATTTAGGCTCTTGGAGGGAAAATATAGACTTTGTGATCCCTGTGAATTTTTTGTTATGGAACGACATCTAGAATAAACTATTGTCCAGTTGTGTGATTAAGAAAGTGAAACTGATTATTTATGTGAACTACAGGTTTGACATTTAATATTTTTTAATGCTTTAGAATGGACTAAATATAATCATTAAAGATTTTTATTGAAGTGTATTTTTTAGTTATTATAAAATAGCAATATCTATTTGCTTGTTTGTCCGATCATAAACCCCTAGACCGATTTGCCTCAAATTTTGATTGAGGAATTGAGAGAACCACGGGAATGTTCTTAGCTTGGTTTTGAGATTCTAAGTTGAGTGGGTCGACTGCTATAGGGAAACATAAGATTTAAGACCAAGTGCGGGTAAACGGCGGGAGAAACTATTAGTAACCTGGGCAACGCTGGGTTCTTTAGCTAGTTAATGATATAAGATAAATAAACAGTGAAAGATTGTCAGCAACTATATATTTAGTATAAAGAATATTCTCACAGTTTGAAAAATCGCACATCAACTCTTTAGAGCTTGTTACTGCAATGTTGGTAGAATTATAAAGATACATGAATACCCAACAAGGATGAGACTTCAGGAAAGACTGTACGGAATTATAAAGATACATGAATATTTAATATCCAACAAGGATGAGACTTCAGGAACGACTGTACGGAATTTATCCTTCTGTTAATAATATTCACGATTATCTGCAACCGTAAACTTATGTCTTTCTCTGCCAAATCATTAAATAACCCATGAAAAGACTACGCAGAAGACTTAATTTATCTTTGGCATCGTCGTGTTTGTTGAGTTTTCGGTCGTCTTTACAATCTCTACCTTTATGGGTAGAGGTGTACGTAATCATAGAAACTAGTCAATTTTAAAATTTGCCTGGATCTGGAAAGAATTTTGATTATTAAAAATGCTTAAACTAAAAGGTTATGTGATCTTTTATCTTAAAATATTTCTAGACTAAAAAAATTGCATTAATGATATGCACTAACTAGTCTAATTAAGTTAAGTAAATTATGCTGCTAACTTTTAAAACCGGTAAATTAATATTCACCATTTAAACTTGTTTCTCAACTGCATTAGAAGTTAATTGTTTGAAGATATCATTAACAGAAGCAATTAACCATTAGTTTTATTTTTAGTTTGTTAATTATTCATACTGAAATAGGTTCGCTAGAACCATAACTTAATAATTAGTCTTACACATTTACATCTTGATTAGAAAAATAGCTATAAGCTATATAAGTTTTTTTTTTTCATATCTCTGCATTTTGAAAGTTATCAAATCTGGTGCAACCTTTCAAATGTTAACAAAGACTATTTAATCTTTAAAAGCAGCCTAACATGTAACCAAAATTAGTCCATTCTTTGAAATGTTATCAAAACTAGCACAATCTTCCAAAATTAGTCCAATCTTTTAAATATTATCAAATCTATTCCAATCTTTTAAATGTTTAAATCAAGTCTGGACTTATTAGTCCAATCTTCCAAATGTTATTATAAAAGCCCAGTCTTCCAATTTCCAAATATTATCAAAACTAGTCCATTATTTCAAATGTTATCAAAAGTAGTCCAATCTTCCAAATATTATAGAAACTAGTCCATTCTTTTTAAATATTACCAAAACTAGTCCATTTTTTTAAATGTTATCAAGACTAGTCCATTTTTTTAAATGTTATCAAAACTAGTCCATTTTTTAAATGTTATCCAAACTAGTCCATTTTTTTAATGTTATCAAACTAGTCCATTTTTAAAAAAATATTATCAAAACTAGTCCATTTTTTTAAATGTTATCAAAACTAGTCCATTTTTTAAAATGTTATCAAAACTAGTCCATTTTTTTAAATGTTATCAAAACTAGTCCATTTTTTAAAATGTTATCAAAACTAGTCCATTTTTTTAAATGTTATCAAAACTAGTCCATTTTTTAAAATGTTATCAAAACCAGTCCATTTTTTTAAATGTTATCAAAACTATTTAACTCTTTTAAATCTTTTTATTTCAAACATTCCAATCCTTTAAATCCATAATTTATTTTATTCATTTTACTCAAGTTGAATGTAACTTAAATTCCTTTTATATAGCACTTAATTGATTACTTAATGAAATTTAAAAAAGTAACATTTTTTTAATCATGGGGGACCAAAACTGTAAGACAATAAAGTGCATAAATTCAGTAATTTTGTCTCTGAAGACCCATCTTTTGTGGGTAACTCTGTATCTACAACTTATTCTTATCTAACTGAGTCAAGCCCAGAACCCAATCTAATCTAAATGCTTCCGTTTGTATACTATGTGTATAGTAGTATATAGAAGCAAGAGTAAGTTTAATACCTCATTATAGTTACTCCGTGATACACCTCAATTATACTCTCAGGGACTAGTTTAAGGGACACTGCACGAATATCCACTTAAAGGTGTTAAAATTAGAATTTAGATTGGGTTCACTCATTCTAATCATAGCTGAAATATACAGGGTTAAGTGAGTAAAATAACAGTTATTAGATTTAAAGTCAAAATTCAATATCGTGCACTAGAGATTCAGGTCACTCCGCGCCACTTTTAATGATAATTTATCGAACCCTGTTCTCTTATTGTGGATATTTGCCAATTTTCAAAATAAATTCATTCGGTTTGGCCGTTTTCGGAGTTTTTAAGCTACAGCCAAATAGATTTAAATATACGGCTATTCAAATGACATGAACTTATGAAACATGATATAATTAGTTGAAAATTTCAATTTTAAAAAGTGAATTATTTACAAAATTTTACATAGATATAGATCTATGTTTGCCCTATGAATATATCGTAGTTTCAACAGTTTGTTAGAATTGTGGGAAATGACTTCACATTATGCAACTTTATATATTCAACCTTCTTTGTTTACATGTTATACACATCCACACACAGAACTAAATCAGTAAACCTAAACCTGTCACATACAACTTTATATATTCAACCTTCTTTGTTTACATGTTACACACATCTACACACAGAACTAAATCAGTAAACCTAAACCTGTCACATACAGCTTTATATATTC